>NC_091987.1:49074586-49239567 GCF_044704955.1 Pristiophorus japonicus
TCAACCTTTTTGCCGAAGGCTCACTCCAGGCAGCCGCTGAGGACTTTAGTCAGATCAGCCAATTTGCTGAAAACTCCTTTCATCATCATCATCATCATAGACAGCCCCTCAAAATCTTCCACTTGCTTCCACTGTAAAAGTGAGTTCTCAGGTGACTGAACAGTCCAATACGGGAATTACAGTCTCTGTCACAGGTGGGACAGATAGTCGTTGAAGGAAAGAGTGGGTGGGGAGTCTGGTTTGCCGCACGCTCCTTCCGCTGCCTGCGCTTGCTTTCTGCATGCTCTCAACGACGAGACTCGAGGTGCTCAGCGCCCTCCCGGATGCTCTTCCTTCACTTAGGGCGATCTTTGGCCACGGACTCCCAGGTGGCAGTGGGGATGTTGCACTTTATCAAGGAGGCTTTGAGGGTGCTTCCTCTGCACACCTGGGGATCGCCTGCCATGTAGGAGTTCTGAGTAGAGCGCTTGCTTTGGGAGTCTTGTGTCGGGCATGCGGACAATGTGGCCCGCCCAACGGAGCTGGTCGAGTGTGGTCAGTGCTTCAATGCTGGGGATTTTGGGCTGATCGAGAACACTGACATTGATGTGCCTATCCTCCCAGTGGATTTGCAGGATCTTGCGGAGACATTGTTGGTGGTATTTCTCCAGCGATTTGGTGTGTCTACTGTATATATAGGAGGGCTGGTATTACTACTGCCCTGTAGACCATAAGCTTGGTGCCAGATTTGAGGGCCTGATCTTCGAACACTCGCTTCCTCAGGCGTCCGAAGGCTGCACTGGAGCACTGGAGGTGGTATTGGACCTCGTCTTCGATGTCTGCCCTTGCTGATAGTCGGCTCCCGAGTATGGGAAGTGGTCCATGTTGTCCAAGGCTGCGCCATGGATTTTGATGACTGGGGGGCAGTGTTGTAGACGGGATCAGGTTGGAGGAGGATCTTTGTCTTACGGATGTTTAGTGCGAAAGCATGTACGCTCACTTTATAAGGCACATCACCAACACAGTCTTTAGCCAAGGCAGAGCAATTTATTTAATTTGACACTGCTCGCACACAGATGACTGAAACCTTTGACAAATTTCCCAATGGTTGCTGGATTCCACAGGGTTATGGGGACTATTTATTGCATGTATGTGCCTTTACATGCCCCGAATGTAAACCCCGAAACTGACATGAGCCACAAAGACTTCTTGCCCCTAAATGAGCCCCAGATTTACGATGACAGGTCCACATGAATTCACAATATGTTGGGAGTTGTCATGATGCTTTACCCAGTCAATGGCTCAGCTCGATTTCAACTTAAGGGTCAGGGACTAGGATGGCTGCTCGGTCACAAGGGACACCCGCTACTCGTTTGTATCACAATGCCTTTTTCTAGGATCACCAGTGTTGCAGAGGTGTGCTACTATGGAGGCGCACATAAAAACAAGGCCAAGAATTGAACAAGCCATTGAGATACTCAGAGGAAGGTCCAGGTGTGGCTGGATACGTCCAGGGTACCTTGCATTATGGGCCCAGCACTGTCTCGTGATTTGTGGTAGAATGTTGTATGCATTATAACTTTTCAATCAGGAATGGTTTGATGGTAAATGGCCCAGAGAATGCCAGAGAGCCTGCTGATGCTGAACACCCAGTCCATGAAGAACAGGAAGCAGGTGCAGTGGCAATGTCTGCTCGACTTCTGACAGATTGGTTTCCTCGGCACACCATCTTAGTTGAACAGGGTAGTAGTTTTTGTAAATCTGAGCCCATCAAAAAGAGCTGCCTCTTCTCACTAACCTCTCTGTGGTTTACATGAATCCCTTGCTCCTCACAGCAAGCTATCGCATCCTAAACCTGAACCTCAACATCAGCACATTAGTTCTCCCCATTGCCATACAAGAAAACCAAACACCAAGTGGTCCTTGTATCGGATGTTCCGGTGATTTTGCTTTACATCGAATTAACAGTACAGAAGCAGGCCATTCAGTCCAACTTGTGTATGCTGATGTTTATGCTCCACACGAGCCTCCTCCCACTCCTAACCCCATTTTTATTACTACTATTTACAAAAACAAACTCCCCTTGTGACCACATGAACTTACATCTTCTCTATTCTAACAATTAACCTATGTGCCACCCAAGAGACTTGGAAGACCCATCGAGAGGAAATTGGGACCTGGTATATCGTCTTCCTTGTGGCCCAACCCCATATGCCGAGCTTTGTTGCCAATGATTTCAACTTCAAATTCTGCTACAGACAACAATTAAATGGAATTTAGTGTTTGAGTATTTGTAAATGTCATCATTTAATAATCTATTTTTATTGAACAGAACATTACACTCACCGTCGAGTGCAAAATACATCGAATGGCACCCGCTAACGTAACTTTGAACAACACGCGCTAAGCCAAAAGTATTTCATTATGCCAAATGCATTTTGTTTTTATTACTTTGCTGGTGAAAGTGATCTAGCACACTCTGTAGATTTCAATAACATTAAATTAATTTTCATAAAAAAGTCAAGGAAAGCACCATTGGAAATAAAGATAATTATACGGAGATTCAGAAACTTATTTTTATTTAATTTTCTTTACTGCACATTCGATTATCACTGATCAGTTTCATTCATAAATGTGCCACCCCCCCCCCCCCACCCAAGAACTCAGGACTCCAGTACAGTTGCACCCGCTTACTCTATGTCTCCCTTCCTGTTAGTGCAAGGCCCTGGGTCTCAGTGCAGATGGCTGCTGCAAGATATCATGTGCCTCTTGAGATGGTGATGGCCCTTCTTTTAGGGGTCCCAAGTTCTGGGATGGAGACAAATTATTTTTCATGGGTTACTTGGCAAACTTGCCCTGCAAATGTAAAGGCTTCTGCAGGGAACTGCTGGTGTGTTCCCCTATGCTGCTGCTGTGAGTGGAAGCAGCCTCTGAGGGACACTAACCAGCTTCTCCACTAGTGCTTGGATCAAGATTCTGGTTACCAGCTCCTAGCAGGTGAATAGATCTCGTGAACAGACCTTAAATCTCTGATAGAGTCTACCTTACACCCTTAATCCCTTTGAGAAGCTGCTCTGTATACTCTGCTATCCGGTAGATATTGACCTCTCCAAGTGATCCCCAAACCCTGCTGTTCTTCATTCATTGCCTCCACATTGAATTAACTACCTTGCCTGGATTTCTTATGATGTGAGGGAAGGATTGCAGACACTGCTTAAGCTGCTACTTTCTTTAGGCTGCCGTGCAGTGATTTGAACCCCTTGATGTTGGCACACTGTTAATCCAGCTATTTGCCGCACATCTTGGGAGAGGCCAAGCAGAACCTCCATATGTGATTGATGCTCTATCAGCATCCTTGTCCAGTCATGGTGGACAGGTTTTACTACTCTGCTGAACTGCATATGGCTTCACTTCCATTTCTACATGCTCTGGCTTTCATGTGCTCTGTGTGTCCCTAGGTGACAATTTGTCATCTACACTATCTTATACCCGCTTTGAATGGGTACCTCTGGGCTGCTGAATGTAAGGGAGAGGGTGAATGACGGGATGGGTGCGTGGTTGCCAGAGATCGCGAGGACCAATGTTCCTCCTAATTGTTTTGGGGTGCTCGGTCCCTTTAATGTGCTGTGTGGCCCATTCAAAATTTTGCGCATGCACAAAATCTCCCGTTGAAAAGCCAGTGTGCGGTCTGCGAGGGACCTTCAGACAGCTGCACAGCATGTAGCTTAGCGGGAATGTTGGTGAGGACTACAAGGTCTTGCTACTCAGTTATCTTGTCCCTGGAATTCTGACCAGGCCAGCCTCATCTGATTTCAGTCCCACACTGCCACCACCACATCAATGACCCAGGAGTGGCTATCCTGATAACATGCTGTAGACAATAGTCTTGCAACATAATCTAAGCAATGCTGAAATATACTCGGGGATCGAAATACGGTTTCTTGTGCTGCCCATTACTGCCGTAGAGGGGCGGCTAAGTACATACTTGTCGGCGGCAACCGGGTTCCTGGTCTGTCGAGAAATTTAGTGTGGCGGTGGCGGCAAGACATAGCGCTGCACGCTTGGCTGCCACCCACGCGGTGATGTCATCGAGCGTGCAACACCCCTTTGCCGCCATCGCTAGGAAATTAGGTGAGTATTGTGGCGTTACAGCCTGGTAAAGGTGATGGGACACCAGGGATCCCGAGGCGGTAGCATCCAGGGATCAAGTTAAGTATTTATGTTTTTTTTTAGCATTTATGTATTAATGGGACCAGTGGAGAAGTGAGGGAAATTGTGGGAATCTTTTTTTTTAAACTCGCATGCCGGCAGCCTACTGTTGCAAAATTCAGTTGGCCTCCAAAGCTGCCGCTCCATTGCTGCCCGAGGATGAGTGTGCAACATCACTTTTAGTGCTGCTCTTTCATCTTTATGTGGCAAAACTGAGTTTTTCCATTTGAGACGGCATCTACAGCCTGGCGTTAACATCAGCACTCAGCCAGTGACACCGCCTCAAAAACAGCAGAACCGAATTTCGACCCCTGAAAAATAATGGGGCTAAAATTCCGGCCTTGCCGGGTCCGTACCGAATACGTAGGGACCCGGCGAGGCCCCGCAAAAGCTGGTTTTCGGGGCCCGATGCACATGTGCCGAAAATCCGCTTTTCCGATCTTTTTTGGCTTGACAGATCTTCCACTTTCCTGCAGCCAGGACATTCGCGCGGGTGAGACTAGACTATTTGTCCATCTCTTGCCCAGCAAATGTCCTTAAAACTCTTGCGCCTGGTAAAAGCAGGCACATCGCCTACTTTTACCAGCGTAAAAGTTTTAAAACATATAAAAATAAAATTTAAAAACACATTTTTGTGTTTAAAAACCCTGTCCATCAAGGTAAGTTTATTTTAAACCCTAATTAAAACACTTTATAAAAAACAATCCGCAAAATATGTTTTTTTTCTAAAACATTTCACTAACTTTAATTTCAATTAATGTTAAGTATGTGAGGTGTTTTTAAAATTTTTTAATTTTGTGTTTGGGTGTTTGGGTGTTTTGGGGGTGGGGGAGGGGTTCTGATTGATAATGGGAGCTCGTACTTAGAGTTCCCTGGATTAGAAATGAGAATACTGCACCTTCATTGGTTGTCCATTGCTACGTGACTCCAGCTTCCCCCTCCGTATCTTCGAGACGTGGGCGCGCTGCGAAGCGCAGGAAGATAAGGCCTCAGAATGAAATCGCTGGAGGGCGCAGGGGCAAAAGGTAGTTGCGGATCTTTTTCTTGTTTTCAGGCGAGCGTCTGCGGAAAACCCAGAACCGGGATTTCAGGCCCAATAGTATTGCTTTCATTTCTGTCATATACACACCAGCAACTTCACCGATCATCATCCCCTGAAGCAGAATCAAAGGTAGGTTTTTGAATGAATTTTCAATACATATTTTTGTTCCAGTTAAAAAAAATCAATGTAACCAATGAATAGAATTCATTAATGGATGATTGTAATCATGTCTGATTACTGGGCTATAACAATGTTCTATATGATACAATACACTGACAAGGCAGCTTGTTGGCATAATGGATGATTCCATTTGTGCTGCAACCAAACAGTCGCTGAAACAATTCACATGATCCCATGTGTATTACAAAACAGCACATGAGGGGCCAGCTCTTTGAGATTTGTCATATAATCTTGGGTATAAATCATGAAAGCTTTTGTCCTTGGAACCCCAAAGAATATGTTACAGCCTTGTGACATATTTGTTGCTGCACTGTATATGGCAAGGGTTCTGAGAACATCTCCCATTAAGATTTTGTGAGCAGCAAAGGTCAGAGAACAAAAGGCTTTTATTTGTGTTGTGACAGTCTGAGGGCTTTTCTTGTCTGGCTCAAGTCCATAATGACAGAAGATGTAAGCTTTGTGTGAAATTAGCTGCAGGAAACTTGTTGATTTTATTTGAGTGAGTGTTGTGCATCTGGGCACTGCTCCATTTGAACATTATGAAAGACATTCTGTGTTTAATGTGCATACTGAAAATAGAAAAACTCCATAGGAGATAACAGCAGCATGGAAATTTGCAAAGATAATTAGAGGTTATCTCATTGTGTATAAATGAATTTCTATCAACTAAATATTTTTAACCCATTCACTGGCCTAATAAATTTACAGGATCATGCGTAGCAATGGTATTGGTGGCAATGTTAATGATATTGGGAGAGGAATTGGCAATGGAGGGGGAGTGAGATTCGGATTAGTGATAATATTGAGTGAAGGTGTGGCAAGGCTGGTGGCAGCAGCAGTGAAATTGAGATAAAAAGTACTCCGCATTATGCAAATATATGCAAAATACATTCCGGTTGGAGGCTTCTTTCGAACGAATGTCTCCGACCGGAGAATTTTCACGAAGTTACCTGATGGTCCGGAGGAGCGTGGGATTCCGTTGTGGAGGCCGTCTCTTCCCGCGCTCCAACTCGCGCTCCCGTCCTCAAAGTTCAAACGCAGCTTTCTCATTAATAGCAATGAGAACTCCGTATCAACGAATTCTCATTGCTATTAATGAGAAAAAAAACACAGAAACATAGAAAATAGGTGCAGGAGTAGTCCATTCGGCCCTACGAGCCTGCACCACCATTCAATATGGTCATAGCAGATCATGCACTTCAGTACCCCATTCCTGCTTTCTCTCCATACCCCTTTATCCCTTTAGCCATTAGGGCCCCATCTAACTCCCTTTTGAATATATCTAACGAACTGGCCTCGACAACTTTCTGTGGTAGAGAATTCTACAGGTTCACAATTCTCTGAGTGAAGAAGTTTCTCCTCATCTCGGTCCTAAATGGCTTACCCCTTATCCTTAGACTGTGACCCCTGGCTCTGGACTTCCCCAACATCGGGAACATTCTTCCTGCATCTAACCTGTCAAATCCCGTCAGAATTTTATATGTTTCTATGAGATCCCCTCTCATTCTTCTAAATTCCATTGAATATAAGCCTAGTCGATCCAGTCTTTCTTCATATGTCAGTCCTCTCATCCCAGGAATCAGTCTGGTGAACCTTCGCTGGACTCGCTCAATAGCAAGAATGTCCTTCCTCAGATTAGGAGACCAAAACTGCATACAGTATTCAAGGTGTGGCCTCACCAAGGCCCTGTACAACTGAAGTAAGACCTCCCTGCTCCTATAATCAAATCCTCTCGCTATGAAGGCCAATATGCCATTTGCCTTCTTCACCACCTGCTGTACCTGTATGCCAACTTTCAATGACTGATGTACCATGACATCCAGGTCTCATTGCACCTCCCCTTTTACTAATCTGTCACTATAATAAAAAAACACACTAAATATCATAATAAAAAATAAAAAACACACCTCACATAATTAAAATTAATTGAAATTAAAGTTAAAAAATGTCTCAGAAAAAAAAAGGATTTTTCCGATTTTTAAAAATTTTTTTGTAATTAATGTTAAAAATAAACTTACCTTAGTGGGCAGGGTTTTTGACAAATTTGTTTTTAAATTTTATTTTTATATGTTTTTATTATGTTTTAAAACTCTTACACTGGTAAAATTAGGCTATGCGCCTGCTTTTACCAGGCGCAAAAGTTTTCAGGACATTTTCTGGGCAAGAGATGGGTAAATACCGCAGTCTTGCCCATGCGAATGTCCTGGCTGTGGGGATACGGACGATCTGTCAAGCCAGAGCTTAACAGATCAGAAAGTCGGTTTTCGGCACATGTGCATTGCACGCCGAAAATAAGCTTTTGCGGGGCCTTCCCGGGTCCGTACACAATCCATACGAATTAAAACCAACATTAACACAATTCACTTTAAGTGCATATTTTTCAATCATTGCAGAAGATCGGCGAACTTGCTTTTTGATGTCTACTGACTCTAAGTTTGTGGAAGTGTTTGCAACTTTCTCGAGTTTTTTGAAGTTGGTGAGCTGACAGTGAGTTGTGCTGCAAGTGGAGAAGGCCTTCGTTCTGACTTCAAGTGCTCTGGTCAGACCACTTTCTCCCAGCCATGGGTGCTCTAGTTGTCATCCCCCTTGGCCTGCAGAATGACTGGGAGATGAACCAGAGGCAGCAAAGAGGCGGACAAGCTGCTCACTGAGGGAGGGAGAGAGGGCTCTCAGCAGCAGGCTTTACCCGCCTAGTGTCTTCCGAGAGCAATCCTTTTAGTTCAACGTGAGCCAGGAGCAGTATGCTGCACAGGACTCATGTGCGACCTCGGTTTCCGTGGTGTTCGCACCAATGCTCCCCTTTCCCCCTGCCCTAGCTATAGCCCACTCATGCTCAGCACCCCTCCACGTGCAGATCCCGTGTCTAACTTATCCTCTAAAGTACGCAGAGTGTCAATATATAAGCTGGTGGGTGCGAGTGTGAAATCGGGTGACCGTGTTTCTTTTGCTTCTTCTTCACTCTCCTCTCTCTCTCCTCTTGTTGAAGCACTGGTTGGGCAGGCTGGATTTCTTGGGTGTCTGAAATGAGAAAGGCACAAGAGTAGCGTAGTGGTAAGGGGATGGTGGTGGGGTGGAGGGATGGAGGAAGCAAGAGGTGTATGCTTACACCCGGATCAGATTGTAAATCAGAAGAGATTGTGGGATGAGGGGGAAGAAGGATGTGACAAGAAGAATAACATATGAGGATACCGGCAACTTGTATTCTTTCAGCCCCACTACTGGCCGCAGGCTCAGCTATGCCCCTGCCAAGAAAGGCCAGCACCGTCTCTTCCATGGGGGCGAAATCAGGCGGGTGAGCCTGTCCCTGATTAGTTAAATTCTGCTGGTGCTGGTTATGCGCCTGCGAAAGAAAGGGAAGTCTGTCAGTCAGTGTGGTTCAATATGTTTGGGTGATGTGTCAGTGGTGTTATGATGTGTCACAGGTGAATAGCAGACAGTGTGCTCAAGCTGTGAGATGTGAGTGTGAGGCTTGCAGCAGTGGTAAGTGAGTGAGGATGAGGTGAAGCTATGAATATGAGGTGTGAGTTATGTTTGATAGTGTTTATTGGTAAGTGAGTGATGGGGGTGAGTGATGCATTGAGCAGTGTGTGAGGTTAGTGGTGCAGATGGTGGGAAATGGCATTTGAAGATGAATTCACTGACCTTGACGATTCGTGTGAGGTCATTATTCTTCTTCCTGCACTAAGTTCAGGTCTGCCGGCCTATACTGCTGGCATTTACCACAGTGGCTCTCTGTTCCCACTGCAATGCTTGGAGGGCCTCCTGGCCCCCTCTGTAAAGATGACCTCTCTCCTGGAGTTGATTTCCTGGAGCAAGGCCTCCACTGCTGCAATGGAGAATCTAGGTGTACACTGTCTCCCTATTTGTTGTCCACTGTCTTCCAAGTCACTTCAATCACCTGTTGCAAGCAGAAGACACCTCCCGTTTAAGAGGTGCAGACTGCCTTTAGGTAGTGCAAGCTAGCTTTAATTGGAGCGAGCCTCGCACAAATTTGAGCCCCCCGCTGAGCATTCAGCCACTCAGCCTATGATGATGATGACGACATGTGGATAATATCATCTGAGAGGCAGCATATGAATGGGAAATAAGAAGGGGCCAAGGATAGATCCTTGGGGACACCAGAAGTAATGATGCAGGAAGAGAAGCTGTTGCAGGTGAATCTCCAGCTACGATTAGATAGATAAGAATGAAACCAGATGAGTGCAGTCCCACCCAACTGGACGACGGTGGAAAGGTGTTGGAGGAGGCTGGTCTGGTCAACTGTGTCAAACATTGCAGACAGATTGAGAACAACAAGGAGGGATAGTTTACCTTTGTCATAGTCACAAAGCATGTCATTTGTGACTTTGATAAGAGCCGTTTCGGTACTGTGGCGCGGCGGAAACCGGATTGGAAGGATTCAAACATGGAGTTGCGGGAGAGATGGGCATGGATTTTGGAGGACCTTGGAGAGGAAAGGAAGGTTGAAGATGGGTGGTATTTTCACAGAAGGATGGGTCAAGAGTTGTTTTTTTTTGAGGAGAGGGTTGATGATGGCAGATTTGAAGGAGAGGGGGACAGTACCTGAGGAAAGAAAACCGTTAACAATATCCACTAACATGGGAGCCAGAAAAGGAAGTTGTGTGTTCGGCATATCAGTGAGAATAGGATTGTGGGAGCAAGAAAGGGATCTCACGGATAAGGTGAGCTCAGAGAGGTCAAGAGGGGAGATCGGAGGGAAACTGGAGAAAGATGCGAGCTAGGGCAGGGAGTATCCTTAGAGCAACTTTGGCCGAGTGGGCTTGGGAAAGTAACGGAAGTGGCAGAGGCAACTGATCGGATGGTCTCAGTCTTAGTGACAAAGAAGTTCATGAGCTCCTCACACTTTTGCGAGAGTGAGGGTAGGGAAGATGGGTTTTAGAAGATGGTTTGCAGAAGAGCAAAGTAGCCGGCAGTTATGTTTGCATTCCAGAATGATTTGGAATAGTGAGCACTTTTGCCATATGAGAGCTGGACTCGATAGTGCTTTATGCGGTTCAGCCAGATCTGGTAGCGAATGGCTCAACCAGTTGTCTGCCATATATCCTTTCAAGTCTGCCTCCACTGGACTTAAGGGAGCGGACAAGCGGGCCATAACAGGGGGGTTGGTCTGGGTGATTGAGAGTAATGGTTTTAATGGAGACAAGGGTATCAAACATGGTGGTGAGGGTGTGGTTGATCCAGTAGGGTTGGGAGGGGGAAGGCTGATGTGGGTAAAGAGTGATACAAGGAAGCAGTCAGAAATAGTCTTATCTGTGATTCATTTGATAGAAGTAGCGAGACCACGAGAGAGGGCAAGGTCAAGGGGGTGGCCATGAACATGGGTTGGGGAGTTCATATGGAGGGAGAGATTAAGGGAAGGTAGGAGGGCAGTGAACCTGCCTAACAAGGCAAGAGAATCCACATTAAATGGTACGACACTGAAAAGTGTAAAGGAACCTTGGAGTGCAGGTCCACAGATCCCTGAAAGTAGCAGCCCAGGTACATAAGGTGGTTAAGAAGGCATATGGAATACTTGCATTTATTAGTCGAGGCATGGAATACAAGAGCAAGGAGGTTATGCTTGAACTGTATCAAACACTGGTTAGGCCGCAGCTGGAGTACTGTGTGCAGTTCTGGTCACCACATTACAGGAAAGATGTGATTGCACTGGAAAGGGTGCAGAGGAGAATTACAAGAATGTTGCCTGGACTGGATAATTTTGGCTATGAGGGAAGATTGGAGATGCTGGGTCTGTTTTCTTTGGAACAGAGGAGGCTGAGGGGAGACCTGATTGAAATGTATAAAATTATGAGGGGCCTGGATAGAGTGGATAGGAAGGACTTGTTTCCCTTGGCAGAGGGGTCAACAACCAGGGGGCATAGATTTAAAGTAAATGGGGGGAGGTTTAGAGGAGATATGAGGGAAAATCTCATTACCCAGAGGGTGGTGGGGGTCTGGAACTCACTGCCTGAAAAGGTAGTAGAGGCAGAAACCCTCACCACATTTAAAAAATACTTGGATGTGCACTTAAATTGCCATAACCTACAAGGCTACGGATCAAGCGCTGGAAAGTGGGATTAGGCTGGATAGCTATTTGTTGGCCGGCATGGACACGATGGGCTTAAATGGCTTCCTTCCAAGCTGTAAATTTCTATGATTCTGCGATTCTATGAACTCAGAGGAGAGAGAGAGCATGATGAATTGAGATGGAGGTTGAAATCACCAGAGGATGATATATAACTCATACAACAGGCGATATAACTGAGGTAGACATAGGCCTTTTTGGTAATGGAGTGGATATGGGGTCAGCTCAAGGTCAAATATGATACCAGGGATGTGATCATAGAGTGGCCAGGGAGGGAGATGGAATTGGTGGCTAGGGAGTGCTTTCGATCTTCCCAATATTTAATTGCAGAAAAGCTCTGCTGGTCCAATACGAGATGTCGGACAAGCAGTGTGAGAAATCAAATGCAGTGGAGGTGTTAAGCGAGGTAGTGTTGTTGTAGAACCGGGTGTAGTCAGCATACATGTGGGATCTGATGTGTTTTCATATGATTTTGCCAAGGGGCAGCATGTAGATGAGATATAGGAGAGGACCAAGAATAGATCTTTGGGGGACTCGAGCGGGAAGCGAAGCCATTGGAGGAGATCCATGGACACAACACAATTGATAACAGTGGAATCAGGTGTGGGCACTCCCCATCAGCTGGACATCTGAGGAGAATCGTTATAGAAGGATGGTATGGTTAACCGTGGCAAAGTCTGCAGACAGTTCGAGCAGAGTGAGGAGGGATAGTGACAATCCTAGTCACATGGGATGCCATTTATGTCGTTGCTGTGACAGAGAAATGACTAATTTTAAAAATATTATCTGAGTCATTTAAATTGAACACCTAAAATAAATGAAGAGCAATAACAACCTGGAACTCGCTGCAATGAATGTTGGCGAAGAACACCATAAATTGGAACATTGCGCTCCCCGATCCTCCAGTGTCGTATTCATGCTAGAATTTGCCGGAGAAGTAATTAGAAAAACAAGCATGGTGGAGATGCCATCTTTTGGATGAGATGTTAAACGGATGCCTCATTTTCCCTCTCAAGTGAACGTAAAATATCCCATGGCACAATTTTGAGCAATAACAGGGCAGTTCTCCCCAGCATCCTGGCCCTCAACCAACATCACTTTAAAAAAAAAAGAGGTTATTTGGTCATGATCACATTGATTTTTGTAGGACCTTGCTGTATGCAAATTGGCTGCTGTACTTTACAACATTGACTACACTTCAAAAGTAGTTCTTTGGCTGTAAAGCAATTTGGAAAGCCCGAGGTCATGAACAGTGCTATATAAATGCAAGTCTTTCTTTTATCAAAAGATCAAAGTGCAAGGTAGCCTGCAGAGTCACAGATGATACACAGCACAGGTCTTCTGCAACTAATGATTACAGTCTTTCATGTACAGTTTCATCTCAATGATGACTGATAGCATGGGCTTTTTACCACTAACTTCAAATATATCGAAATGACTCAATGTGTAGCCGTTTTTATCCCCTGGTTATGGAAGGCCATGTAAATCATGATGGAACTATGAGCATATTTGAAATAAATAATACAAAGAATAATGCTGCACAGTTACTATTTGAATGATCCATTTATAAGATGAGTTTTATCTGCAAAAAATGCATTTTCATTAAATAAGCAACATGTGCATTTGATTAGATTTCTTGCTAAGGTTGGTTGTTATTTGGAAGGGTGATTTAATAATCCTCATGGCAAGTAATCTCCTACGTCAGTGATGTTTGTCCATCTTTATGAACATTCTCCAAGCAGAAATTAACAGTATGCTCTGTCACAATCCCAAAGATAACATGGTTTTACTGTTTATCAATACAAGCCTACAACTGAATAATGAGTAAAAAAAAATTCAAAAGTTTTGCAAATGCTTCTGTTTTTATAATGCTGATTGTGCCATGAAATATGGATGTTTCTAATTGGTGCTTTACATTTTTCGGTGGTGATTTGGTCAGATTTAAAGGACGGCAACTGCCCTGTGACCAAAAATAACACTGTCATCTTTTGGGATACCTATCCTATGAGCCACGGTTTACACAAAAAAACTATATGTCCTGTAACACTCATCTATACATTACCCATTAACATTATAATGTATATTTGACAAATTTAGCAGCAAAACATTGAATAATTTGATTAAAAACATCATTTACCGTAGGGCATAGAATAATTCAAAAGATGATGCTCATTATCATGAACTTCAGATTAACATGCTTGCGCTCTGAAAGTGCTTGTGAATGCGCACATCGCTCTTCGATATGTATTGGGATTACCTGAACCCGACATGTGGCCTTCTGTCTTTATTGAAGAGTTTTATAAAATAATTGAACTTAATTTTCCACATGGTTGAGCCATTTCCTTAATAGAAACTGTCTGAGTTTACACTAATCTGCTGAGTATACTGATGTGTTCTGCCTGATGTCTTTCTCAGAGCTTGAAGCTAACGTCGTATGGTGATGGTAAATAGCATACAATTTAGATTCTTGGTTCCTATATCATCCATCGAATAACGAGCATTTAGACCTCTGGACCTCTTGCTGACATTGCACTAAAAGAAAACTGCCTGAGCATTAACTCCTTTTTCTCATCTACATGCTGCCCCTCAGTGACATCTTCTGAAACCACAACATTAGGTTCCACATCTACGCTGACGACAACCAGCTCTACCTCAGCACCACCACTGTCAACCCCTCCACTGCCTCTAAATTGTGAGGCTGCTTGTCCAACATTCAGTACTGGATGAGTAGAAATGTCCTCCAACTAAATATCAGGAAGACCAAAGCCATTATCTTCAGTCCTTGCCACAATCTCCATTTCCTAGCCACGAACACCAGCCCTCTCCCTGGCAACTATCTGAGGCGGAACCAGACTGTTTGCAACCTTGGTGTTGTATTTCGCCCCGAGATTCTCCTTTTCCTGGGATGTGGGTGTCACTGGTAAGGCCAGCATTTATTGCCCATTGCTAATTGCCCTTGAGAAGGTGATGGTCAGCCGCTTTCTTGAACCGCTGCAGTTCGTGTGGTGAAGGTACTCCCACAGTGCTGTTATGGAGGGAGTTCCAGGATTTTGAGCCAGCGACAATGAAGGTACGGTGACATCCTTCCAAGTAAGAATGGTGTGTAACTTGAAGGAGAACCTGTAGGTGATGGTGTTCCCATGTGCCTGCTGTCCTTGTCCTTCTAGGTGGTAGAGGTCGCTGTCGAAGAAGCCTTGGTGAGTTCTGCAGTACATCTTGTAGATGGTGCACATTGCAGCCACGATACGCCCGTGGTAGAGGGAGTGAATGTTGAAGGTGGCAGATGGTGTCCAATTAAATAGGCTGCTTTGTCCTGGATGGTGTTGAACTTCTTGAGTGTTGTTGGAGCTGTACTCATCCAGGCAAGTCGAGTGTATTCCATCAAACACCTGACTTGTGCCTTGTAGATGGTGGAAAGACTTTGGGAAGTCAGGAAGTGAGACACTCACTGCAGAACTCCCAGCCTCTGACCTGCTCTTGTTGCCACAGTATTTATGTGGCTAGTTCATTTAAGTTTCTGGTCAATGGTGACTCCCCAGGATGTTGATGGTGGAGGATTCAATTATGGTAATGCTGTTAAATGTCACAATGCAGTGGTTAGACTCTCGCTTGTTGGAGATCATCATATCATAATCGGCAGTCGCTTGGAATCGAGGAAGACTTGCTTCCACTCTTAAAATGAGTCCTTAGATGGCTGAATAGTCCAATATGAGAACCACAGTCCCTGTCACAGGTGGGACAGATAGTTGTTGAGGGAAAGGGTGGGTGGGACAGGTTTGCTGCACGCTCCTTCCACTGCCTGCTCTTGATTTCTGCATGCTCTTGGCGATGAGACTCGAGGTGCTCAGTGCCCTCCCGGATGCACTTCCTCCACTTAGGGCGGTATTTGGCCAGGGACTCCCAGGTGTCAGTGGGGATGTTGCACTTTTTCAGGGAGGCTTTCAGGGTGTCCATGTAATGTTTCCTCTGCCCACCTTTGGCTCGATTGCCATGAAGGAGTTCCGAGTAGAGTGTTTGCTTTGGGAGTTTCATGTCTGGCATGCAAACTATGTGGCCTGCCCAGCGGAGCTTGTCAAGTGTGGTCAGTGTTTCAATGCTAGGATGTTGGCCTGGTCAAGGGCGCTAATGTTGGTGCATCTGTCCTCAAAGGGGATTTGTAGGATCTTGTGGAGGCATCGTTGGTGGTATTTCTCCAGCAATTTGAGGTGTCTACTGTACATGGCACTTGCCTGGCACTTGTGTGCCATGAATGTTACTTGCCACTTATCAGCCCAAGCCTAAATGTTGTCCAGGCCTTGCTGCATGCGGCATGGACTGCTTCATTATCTGAGGAGTTGCGAATGGCACTGAACACTGCAGTCATCAGCAAACATCTCCACTTTTGACCTTATGATGGAGGGAAGGTCATTGATGAAGCAGCTGAAGATGTTTGGGCCTAGGACACTGCCCTGAGGAATTCCTGCAGCGATGTCCTGGGGCTGAGCTGATTGACCTCCAACCACCTCAATCATCTTCCAGGGATGGCCCTCTGGCTTGATGGAAATGGTAGAGTGAGGGATATGCCGGGTCGTGAGGTGGAATACAATTCTGCAGTTGCTGATGGCCCACAGCACCTCATGGATGCCCACTTTTGAGCTGCACGATCTGTTCTGTATCTATGTCATTTCGCATGGTGGTAGTGCCACACAACACAATGGATGGTGTCCTCAGTGTGAAGATGGGACTTCATCTCCAGAATGGTGGTCACTGCTACCAATGCTCTCATGGACAGATGCATCAGTGATAGGTAGAGTAGTGAGGATGAGATCAACTAGGTTTTTCTCTCGTGTTGGTTCTCTCATCACTTGCCACAAGCCCAGCCTGGCAACAATGTCCTTTGGCCAGCTCGGTCAGTAGTGATGCTACCGAGCCACTCTTGGTGATGGACTTTGAAGTCCCCCAGCCAGAGTACATTCTGTGTCCTTGCTACTCTCAGTGCTTCTTCCAAGTGATGTTCAACATGGAGGAGTACTGATTCATCATCTGAGGAAGGGCAGTAGATGGTAACCAGCAGGAGGTTTCCTTGTCCATGCTTGACCTGAAGCCACGAGATTTCATGGGGTCCAGAGTCAATGTTGAGGACTCCCAGGGCCACTCCCTCCTGACAATATACCACTGTGCTGCCACCTCTGGTGGGTCTGTCCTGCCAGAGAGACAGGATGTACCCAGGATGGTGATGGAGAAGTCTGGGACCTCATTATGACCACCTACTTCCACCTTTGTTACATCGCCCACCTCCGCCCCTTCCTCAGCTCATCTGCTGCAGAAATCCTCATTCATGCCTTTGTTACCTCTACACTTGATTATGTCAATGCACTGCTGGTCAGTCTCCCATCTTCCACCCTATATAAACTTGTGCTCATCCCAAACTCTGCTACCCCTATCCTAACTCGCACCAAGTCCCATTCACCTATTATAACTGTGCTTGCTGACCTACATTGACTCCCTGTTGAGCAACGCCTCAATTTTAAAATTCTCATCCTTGTTTCCAAATCGCTCCGTGGCCTTGTCTTCCCTATCTCTGTAACGTTCTCCAGCCGTACAACTCTCAGATATCCACACTCCCCCAATTCTGGCCTCTTGCGCATCCCTGATTTCAAGTGCTGCACCATTTGCGGCCGTGCCTTCAGGCGCTGAGCACCGAAGTTCTTGAATTCCCTCCCTAAACCTCTCCGCCTCTCTACCTCTCTTTCCTCCTTTAAGATACTCCTTAAAACCTACCCCTTTGACAAAGCTCTGCCCTCCTATCTTCATATATGGCTTGCGTCAAATTTTGTTTGATAACACTCCTGTGAAGAGCCTTGGGACGTTTTACAATGATAAGGGTGCTGTATAAATGCAAGTTGTTGTTGTTAACACAGGCTGAAAATTACTCAATGTTCAGCACAATGCTGAAAAATCATAAAGAAAACTAAAACCAACTGATTGCTTATTGGGAGAACTAACATCTCAGTTATTTTTGCAAAAGGCAAAATTCATTGCAGAATATTATGCAGAAACTTGACTCAAGAGAAGATGCTCATCTCAGAAAGAGAACGGTTTAGGTGCACAAAACAGAGAAGTTAAAATAGACTTGGTTAAGCTGCACAGGCTTCAGTGCTGCAGAAGACCTTCTAAATAATGCAGTAAAATAGCTTACTCATCAACAATTAAATGATACTGTATTAGATAGAATCGATGACCTGGAAAATCATTCTCAACGTACGAATCTAAAATTAATAGGAAAGCCTCAGGGAGCACAGGAAGAAAATGCAGCCAAGATTTTGAAAGATTCTTCATCATAAGTACGAGTTCTGCCAGAAGCTGAAAAGACTTTCAGAATGAAAAGACTTTCAGAATTAAAAGCCTGTCAAATCTTCCATCCCCACTTGATCGGAAGTTTTTTAAAAAGATAATTATGCTTAGGAAGGTTAATTTTTTATTCGAGGAATTAAAAATGTTAGATGTGGCTCAGGATATAAGGTCTTTTTGATATTTCAAAATATACAAGGTATCTCTTATTATTTTTAGACCTATTGTTCAGAGCAACTTATACAATTGAATTGAATTACGACGAGGATATAAGCAAGAACCATGAGATAAAAATAACAACATTTCCATTTGGTTCTGTGACATCATTGACATTTCTCACCCATGAGGACTTGTTGAATTTCCTGTCAGGACAGCTCCCAGCCAACTGTTGCAGCCTGTAAAAAGAGATTGGCCCTGTGGTGTATGTAGCACACAAATCACTGACTCTACTCGGTCTGGTGTAAATCTAACTGCTGTGACCTTCGTCCTTTATTGTTCAGCTCCAGAGTGCCTCTCAGGTGTGGTGGTCAGCCTTTTATCGTGCCTGCTGCAGGTACTTCCAGGTTTCCCACCACAGCGCCCTCTGTGGTGTAGCATTGTGCTTACATTACATTTAAGGTACCAGGACGATACATGCATCAATACATAACATCACACTTGTCCAACGGAAGGCAGGTAGGCATAGACAGTGCGTTAGTATGGTACATGTTATCTGGTACATTAACTAGTTATTGACTGGTAACGGATCCCTGATTTCCTTGTTAGCCCTTATCATTAATTGTACTTCATATCCATTATTTTACACAAGTACAGTGGCCATTCAGCATTAAAAAATTAGCCCTCTGTGGTGTAGCATTGTGCTTACATTGCATTTAAGGTACCAGGACGATACACACATCAATACATAACAGGCCCGAAATTTACGGTCGGAGGTGAACCTCCGGAGTACGCCTCAGTCCCGAAAAAAATCCGAAAGTACCTGCTGTCTCCCAGGCTTCAGAGTCTTCGGGTCCTGGACCTGTAGGCATGGACCTGCAGGCGTACACCTGCGTAGAGGCCCATGGATCCCAGAGATGTAGGTGGTTTGGAAGCGTTCCTGGGATCACGTGGATCAGGTCTTCCAATTAAAAAGGGAATTCCTCATAAGGTTATGGGGATTCTGAATCCCCATAAACTGATGTGAAATCTCCAAATAAATAAATAATTCACACAACTCTAATAAAAATAAATATTCACATGTTCAAAATTAATTAAAAGTCCATTTAATTAAGCATTTAAAATAAAAATGAAAAAACATTTTTTAAACATTTTAATCTGGGCCAAAATTTACGTGAACTCATTTTAAATGTTTTTGTATGTTTTAATCATTTAAAAAATGTTAATTTAACATTTATTTTAGTCCTTAAATGCTTTTATCAGGCCTAAGGATTTTGTGGGCATTTGCTGGGCAAAATCAGGAAAATAGCCCAACTCTGCGCCAGCAAAAGTGTTTTTGGGATATGTGCGGATGATTTGTCAAGTGAACCTTGACAAATGACAAGTTCCAGTTTTTCATACATATGCAATGCATGCAGAAACCTAGAACCTGCAGGGCCATTCTGAGGTCTTATGGTGTGCATAGGGCATCATCGGCCCCGCAAAATCCGACCCATTGAGAAAATGGTAAAGTGTTGTGGAGAAACAAAATTTGACTTAACTTCTGGTGCTAGATATCGACATTTTAGGTTGTGGAGGTAGGTGGAAGACACAGAAAGAGTTCACATTCTATTAAGAATGTACAGCTTTGTACTGTATCCGTGAGGCCTCTATTCAAATTATATTCTAATAAGAGGGTAGTACCTTTAGGATAGACTTTGAAAAGAAATTATGAAAATTGCAAGCAATAAATACATTCCTTTCAGAATTTTTTGTTTGAGGGGAGGAGCTCATGACTTTAAAATGAAAGAAAGGTTTTGTGTCTGATTCAGTGTCCCAGTTTAGCTGCACAGGTTTTGTGGGGCTCTTCCACTGCTGAGTGTGGTGCTGAAAGGTATGCACAGAAATGATTTCTCTTCTGACTGCCTCTGCATTTAATGATTCCTATATTAAAGGTGTCCTAACGATATGAGGATCAGAACCGATATCTATGAAAAATCATATCCCACGATATTTGTCATACCCCTCTCTCAAACCTTTCACTCGACTTGTATCCACTTCTCGGTTGAATTTGCTGATAGGTCGGCTCCCATTGTTTGCCTTTGCAGTTTCTCCCAGCTTTCAGTTGGTCTTTCTCTTTATCACGATCAATCAGCTCTTTTGTATCTTACCATTAAAATGAATGCCTGATGAATTAATATTTCCCATCAGAGAACAGAACATAGTTTTGAACTTTTAAGTTTGTATCTACACCCGGTGTCTCACTGTTGCTAACTGAATAATGTTCTGTTTACTCATGTGAAGTGAATGGTTGTTTGTTCACAGTTATATGTTGTCATGTTTACACTTCAAATTGCAAACTTCTGTTATTTCAACAATGTGCCAAATTACAGCAAGTTGGAAGTGACAATCGTATAAAGCACTTCCGATTAAAGTTTCCAACAAATTGTACAACAGAAAATAATGTGTGATGTTTCCTGATAAGTGGATCTAGTGTTCTCAAATCCCTCTGGTCGCTCAATATGCTCTGGATATCCTGATCACTTGTGCATTTTCTCACTTTCTATTATAGATTGTGACAGCCTTCATTAAATTATTGATTTATTTTATGATCTTGGGGTCAATTCCATGCTCTCAGTGGGGAACTGTGTTTGCAGGAAGCACATTGTGGATAATCAGCAAAGAGCCCACTATTTTATGCTCATTAAAATTAATGGATGGAAAATCAGAGATTGTGTGGCCACAATTTTTGCAATGCTCTCCCTTGGAGGCATCTTCTTTGCAGGGAGTGTGGAATCGGGTCATCTTGTTTATATTTCTATGTGTGAATGGTTTGCTATGGCATTGAAATTACACTCGATGGGCTCAATTTTCCCGGCCATTTGCGCCGTTTTTTTGCCATTATTATTTAATTCAAAGCTTCCACCTGGAATCTACTTCAACTGCTTTAGTTACGAGTTTTCTACGTTAGGTTTTTTTGACGTCATAGGGGGTATTCCCTCATGTCTGCACCCGTTTTCAGCATTTTTCGCAGTTTGGCCAAAAATGTTTTATCCAAGGTTGGTGTATCTGTCCACTCCCGAAAAACCTTTTGTTGAGTTAACAAAAAGCAGTGCACATTGAAAAATTGATGCCAAAAATGAAAGCAGTACTCTCGGTGTGGCCTCACCAATACCCTGTACAGTTGTAGCAGGACTTATCTGCTTTTATACTCCATCCCCCTTGCAATAAAGGCCAACATTCCATTTGCCTTCCTGATTACTTGCTCTACCTGTATACTAACTTTTTGTGTTTCATGCACAAGTATCCTCAGGTCTCTCTGTTCTGTAGCACTTTACAATTTTTCGCCCTTTAAATTATAATTTGCTTTTCTATGATTTCTGCCAAAATGGATAACCTCACATTTTCCCATACTGTACTCCATTTGCCAAATTTTTGCCCATTCATTTAGCCTGTCTACATCCCTTTGCAGATTAGAAACATAGAAATATAGAAAATAGGTGCAGGAGTAGGCCATTTGGCCCTTCGAGCCTGCATCACCATTCAATAAGATCATGGCTGATCATTCATCTCAGTACCATTTTCCAGCTTTCTCACTATACCCCTTGATCCCTTTAGCCATAAGGGCCACATCCTACTCCCTCTTGAATATACCCAATAAACTGGCATCAACAACTCTCTGCGGTAGGGAATTCTACAGGTTAACAACTCTCTGAGTGAAGAAGTTTCTCCTCATCTCAGTCTGAAATGGCTTACCCCTTATCCTTAGACTATGTCCCCTGGTTCTGGAATTTCCCAACATCGGGAACATTTTTCCTGCATCTAACCTGTCCAGTCCTGTCAGAATTTTATAAGTTTCTCTGAGATCCCCTCTCATCCTTCTAAACTCCAGTGAATATAGGGCCAGTCGATCCAGTCTCTCCTCATATGTTAGTCCTGCCATCCCGGGAATCAGTCTGGTGAACCTTCGCTGCACTCCCTCAATAGCAAGAATGTCCTTCCTCAGATTAGGAGACCAAAACTGAACACACTATTCCAGGTGAGGCCTCACTAAGGCCCTGAACAACTGCAGTAAGACGTCCCTGCTCCGATACTCAAATCCCCTCGCTATGAAGGCCAACATACCATTTGCCTTCTTCACCGCCTGCTGTACCTGCATGCCAACTTTCAATTATTGATGTACCATGATACCCAGGTCTCATTGCACCTCCCCTTTTCCTAATCTGCCGCCATTCAGATAATATTCTGCCTTCGTGTTTTTGCCATCAAAGTGGATAACCTCACATTTATCCACATTATACTGCATCTGCCATGCATTTTGCCCCCTCACCTAACCTGTCCAAGTCCCCCTGCAGCCTCTTAGCATCCTCCTCACAGCTCACACCGCCACCCAGCTTAGTGTCATCTGCAAACTTGGAGATATTACACTCAATTCTTTCATCTAAATCATTAATGTATATTGTAAATAGCTGGTGTCCCAGCACTGAGCCCTGCAGCACCCCACTAGTCACTGCCTGCCATTCTGAAAAGACCCGTTTATCCCGACTCTCTGCTTCTTGTCTGCCAACCAGTTCTCTATCCACGTAAGTACATTACCCCCAATACCATGTGCTTTAATTTTGCACACCAATCTCTTGTGTGGGACCTTGTCAAAAGCCTTTTGAAAGTCCAAATACACAACATCGACTTGTTCTCCCTTGTCCACTCTGCTAGTTACATCCTCAAAAAATTCTAAAAGATTTGTCAAGCATGATTTCCCTTTCGTAAATCCATGCTGACTTGGACTGATCCTGTCACTGCTTTCCAAATGTGCTGCTATTTCATCTTTAATAATTGATTTCAACATTTTCCCCACTATTGATGTCAGGCTAACCGGTCTATAATTACCCATTTTCTCTCTCCCTCCTTCCTTGAAAAGTGGTGTTACATTAGCTACCCTCCAGTCTACAGGAACTGATCCAGAGTTGACAGACTGTTGGAAAATGATCACCAATGCATCCACTATGTCTAGGGCCACTTCCTTAAGTACTCTGGGATGCAGACTATCAGGCCCCGGGGATTTATCGGCCTTCGGTCCCATCAATTTCCCGAACACAATTTCCTGCCTAATAAGGATTTTGTTCAGTTCCTCCTCCTCACTAGACCCTCGGTCCCCTAGTATTTCCAGAAGGTTATTTGTGTCTTCCTTCGTGAAGACAGAACCAAAGTATTTATTCAACTGGTCTGCCATTTCTTTGTTCCCCAGCATTAATTCACCTGAATCTGACTGCAAGGCACCTATGTTTGTCTTCACTAATCTTTTTCTCTTCACATGTCTATAGAAGCTTTTGCAGTCAGTTTTTATGTTCCCAGCAAGCTTCCTCTCATACTCTAATTTCCCCCTCCTAATTAAACCCTTTGTCCTCCTCTGCTGAATTATGAAATTCTCCCAGTCCTCAGGTTTGCTGCTTTTTCTGGCCAATTTATATGCCTCTTCCTTGGCTTTAACACTATCCCTAATTTCCCTTGTTAGCCACGGTTAAGCCATCTTCCCCATTTTATTTTTACTCCAGACAGGGATGTACAATTGTTGAAGTTCATCCATGTGATCTTTAAATGTTTCCATTGCCTATCCACCGTCAATCCTTCAAGTATCATTCGCCAGTCTATTCTAGCCAATCCACGTCTCATACCATCGAAGTTACCTTTCCTTAAGTTCAGGACCCTAGTCTCTGAATTAACTGTGTCACTCTCCATCTTAATAAAGAATTCTACCATATTATGATCACTCTTCCCCCAAGGGGCCTTGTACAACAAGATTGCTAATTAGTCCTTTCTCATTACACATCACCCAATCTAGGATGGCCAGCCCTCTAGTTGGTTCCTTGACATATTGGTCTAGAAACCATCCCTAATGCACTCCAGGAAATCCTCCTCCACTGCACTGCTACCAGTTTGGTTAGCCCAATCAATATGTAGATTAAAGTCGCCCATGATAACTGCTGTACCTTTATTGCACACATCCCTAATTTCTTGTTTGATGCCGTCCCCAACCTCACTACTACTATTTGGTGGCCTGTACACAAATCCCCCTAGTGCTTTCTGCCCTTTGGTATTCTGTCGCTCCACCCATACTGATTCCACATCATCCAAGCTAATTTCCTTCCTTACTATTGCGTTAATTTCCTCTTTAACTAGCAACACCACTCCACCTCCTTTTCCTTTCTGTCTTTCTTTCCTGAATGTTGAATACCCCAAGATGTTGAGTTCCCAGCCTTGGATACCCTGGAGCCATGTCTCCGTGATGCCAGTTAAATCATATCCGTTAACAGCTATCTGCGCAGTTAATTCGTCCACCTTATTACGAAACTCCTCGCATTGAGGCACAGAGCCTTCAGGCTTGTCTTTTTAACACATTTTGTCCCTTTAGAATTTTGCTGTAATGTGGCCCTTTTTGCTTTTTGCTTTGTGTTTCTCTGCCCTCCACTTTTACTTTTCTTCTTTCTATCTTTTGCTTCTGCCCCCATTCTACTTCCCTCTGTCTCCCTGCATAGGTTCCCATCCCCCTGCCGTATTAGTTTAACCCCTCCCCAACAACACTAGCAAACACTCCCTCTCGGACTTTGGTTCCGGTCCTGCCCAGATGCAGACCATCTGGTTTGTACTGGTCCCACCTCCCCGAGAACTGGTTCCAATGTCCCAGGAATTTGAATCCCTCCCTTCTGCACCACTCCTCAATCCCCGTATTCATCTGAGCTATCCTGCGATTCCTACTCTGACTAGCATGTGGCACTGGTAGCAATCCTGAGATTACTACCTTTGAGGTCCTACTTTTTAATTTAGCTCCTAGCTCCCTAAATTCGTCTTGGAGGACCTCATCCCATTTTTTACCTATATCGTTGGTACCTATATGCACCACGACAACTGGCTGTTCACCCTCCCCCTTCAAAATGTCATGCAGCCACTCCGAGACATCTTTGACCCTTGTACCAGGGAGGCAACATGCCATCCTGGAGTCTCAATTGCGGCCGCAGAAACGTCTATCTATTCCCCTTACAATAGAATCCCCTACCACGATAGCTCTCCCACTCTTTTTCCTGCCCTCATGTGCAGCAGAGCCACCCACGGTGCCATGAACTTGGCTGCTTCTGCTCTCCCCTGATAAGTCATCCCCCTCAACAGTACCCAAAGCGGTGTATCTGTTTTGCAGGGGGATGACTGCAGGAGTCCCCTGCACTACCTTCCTTCCACTGCTCTTCCTGTTGGTCGCCCATCCCCTATCTGGCTGTGTATCCTTTACCTGCGGTGTGGCCAACTCACTAAACATGCTATTCACGACAACCTCAGCATCGCGGCTGCTCCAGAGTAAATCCACCTGCAGTTCCAGTGCCGCAACGCGGTCTGTCAGGTGCTGCAGGCAGATGCACTTCCTGCACACGTCGTCGTCAGGGACACTGGAAGCATCCCTGACTTCCCACATAGCGCAGGAGGAGCATGACTCGTGTCCAAGCTCTCCTGTCATGACTTAACCCTTAGATTAACTTAATTTGGCAACAACAATGCTCAAGTTTACCTACTGATAGGGAAACAAAAAGAAAAACTATTCACCAATCACCAGCCAATCACTTACCCCCTTGGCTGTGATGTCACCTTTCGATTTCTTTCTACTTCTTTGTTTACCTTCTGCCCCTGCAGCTGCACCAGCTCGCCTCTCCGATGCTGCCCTGGACTCCCGGACTCCTGGTCTCGCTGGCCTTTTATAGACCTCTCAGACCCTGCCCCAGATTCATGCCTCTCCGAACTCCCCGGACTCCTGGTCTTGCTGGCCTTTTATAGGCCTCACGAACTGCCGCCCGAACTCTCGCCTCTCCGAACTCCCCAGACTCCTGGTCTCGCTGGCCTTTTGTGTCCTCCTCACAATTTGTTTTTCCACCCATCTTTGTATCATCAGCAACATGCCTATAATACATTTTGTCCCTTCATCCAAGTCATTAATATAGATTGTAAATAGTTGAGGGCCCAGCACTGATCCCTGCGGCACCCCACTAGTCACTGTTTGCCAACCGGAAAATGACCCATTCATCCCGACTCTCTGTTTTCTGTTAGTTAGTCTATCCTCTATCGATGCTAATATATTACCCCCAACTATTTCGAAGAAGTGCAGGGGAATTATTCCCAGTATCCTGGCCAATATTTCTCCCTCAATCAACATAACAAAAACAGATTATTTGGTCATTATCACATTACTGTTTGTGGGAGCTTACTGTGCACAAATTGTCAGCCACGTTTCCTACAATACAACAATGACTACATTCCAAAAGTACTTCATTTGCTGTAAAGCGCTTTGAGACGTCCGGTGGTCGTGAAAAACGCTGTATAAATCCAAGTCGTCTTTCTGTCATTGGTAAGAATAATTAAAATGGAACAAGGGTATTTGTTTTAATTAGAGGAAAATAGAAATGCATGAAGTGCTGCCATTGAAGAGGTAATGTTGCTTCAAGTTACATAGTAAGGATTTGTTCCTCCTTGCACTTAATATAGCCATTTGTACATCCATTTGTAAAAACCCTCAAAGTCTCTCTGAAGTGCAACATCCCCACTGACACCTGGGAGCCCCTGGCCAAAGACTGCCCTAAGTGAAGGATGCGCATCCGGGAGGGTGCTAAGCACCTCGAGTCTCGTTGCCGAGAGCCTGCAGAAATCAAGCGCAGGCAGCAGAAAGAGTGCGCGGCAAACCAGTCCCATCCACCCTTTCCGTCAATGACTATCTGCCCCACCTGTGACAGAGACTGTGGCTTTTGTATTGGACTGTACAGCCACCTAAGAATTCATGTTAAGAGTGGAAGCAAGTCTTCTTTGACTCCAAGGGACTGCCTATGATGATGATGATGTTAAAAAATGAACTATACTTTCTTTTTAAAAAACACAATTGACATTGTACATTGTAAGCTGAACACATTTCAGCCCCATGTTCCTGATGTTTGGCAGGGTGGTGGTGCAGGGGTCAAGTGGCAAGTTGGACAAAAGGGGTCGGGGGGTCTAGTAAGGAGGAGGAACTGAGGGAAATCCTTATTAGCCGGGAAATTGTGTTGGGGAAATTGATGGGATTGAAGGCCGATAAATCCCCAGGGCCTGATGGACTGCATCCCAGAGTACTTAAGGAGGTGGCCTTGGAAATAGTGGATGCGTTGACAGTCATTTTCCAACATTCCATTGACTCTGGATCAGTTCCTATGGAGTGGAGGGTAGCCAATGTAACCCCACTTTTTAAAAAAGGAGGGAGAGAGAAAACAGGGAATTATAGACCGGTCAGCCTGACATCGGTAGTGGGTAAAATGATGGAATCAATTATTAAGGATGTCATAGCAGTGCATTTGGAAAGAGGTGACATGATAGGTCCAAGTCAGCATGGATTTGTGAAAGGGAAATCATGCTTGACAAATCTTCTGGAATTTTTTGAGGATGTTTCCAGTAGAGTGGATAAGGGAGAACCAGTTGATGTGGTATATTTGGACTTTCAGAAGGCGTTCGACAAGGTCCCACACAAGAGATTGATGTGCAAAGTTAGAGCACATGGGATTGGGGGTAGTGTGCTGACATGGATTGAGAACTGGTTGTCAGACAGGAAGCAAAGAGTAGGAGTAAATGGGTACTTTTCAGAATGGCAGGCAGTGACTAGTGGGGTACCGCAAGGTTCTGTGCTGGGGCCCCAGCTGTTTACACTGTACATTAATGATTTAGATGAGGGGATTAAATGTAGTATCTCCAAATTTGCGGATGACACTAAGTTGGGTGGCAGTGTGAGCTGCGAGGAGGATGCTGTGAGGCTGCAGAGTGACTTGGATAGGTTAGGTGAGTGGGCAAATGCATGGCAGATGAAGTATAATGTGGATAAATGTGAGGTTATCCACTTTGGTGGTAAAAACAGAGAGACAGACTATTATCTGAATGGTGACAGATTAGGAAAAGGGGAGGTGCAAAGAGACCTGGGTGTCATGGTACATCAGTCATTGAAGGTTGGCATGCAGGTGCAGCAGGCGGTTAAGAAAGCAAATGGCATGTTGGCCTTCATAGCAAAGGGATTTGAGTACAGGGGCAGGGAGGTGTTGCTACAGTTGTACAGGGCATTGGTGAGGCCACACCTGGAGTATTGTGTACAGTTTTGGTCTCCTAACCTGAGGAAGGACATTCTTGCTATTGAGGGAGTGCAGCGAAGGTTCACCAGACTGATTCCCGGGATGGCGGGACTGACCTATCAAGAAAGACTGGATCAACTGGGCTTGTATTCACTGGAGTTCAGAAGAATGAGAGGGGACCTCATAGAAACATATAAAATTCTGACGGGGTTAGACAGGTTAGATGCAGGAAGAATGTTCCCAATGTTGGGGAAGTCCAGAACCAGGGGTCACAGTCTAAGGATAAGGGGTAAGCCATTTAGGACCGAGATGCGGAGGAACTTCTTCACCCAGAGAGTGGTGAACCTGTGGAATTCTCTACCACAGAAAGTTGTTGAGGCCAATTCACTAAATATATTCAAAAAGGAGTTAGATGAGGTCCTTACTGCTAGGGGGATCAAGGGGTATGGCGAGAAAGCAGGAATGGGGTACTGAAGTTGAATGTTCAGCCATGAACTCATTGAATGGCGGTGCAGGCTAGAAGGGCCGAATGGCCTACTCCTGCACCTATTTTCTATGTTTCTATGTTTCTATGTTTCTTATGGGTCTACTCGTGGGCATGACTAAGACGGGTATTTGCAGGTCCAGGATGGGTGCGGCCCACAGCAAGGGTCTCTGGCTGTTTGCCTCTCTTCCATGGTCTTGTCTGTGCCCGAATGGCCCTCGATAGGGAGCATGCGGTGTCCACTGGTATGCTTGGGGCCTTCCGCGTCTGCTGGGCACCGCAGGGTATAGAATGTCTAATAGACACACGCAATAACATTATGATTTAGATTTTAAATTTCTGTTCGGTTTTGTTTGAATTAGACTTTATATTGAAATAATTCTGTTAGTTGTGCCGTCTTACAAGGAGGCACTTGGAAATTTGTTTTCCTGATGATGATACTGGGGCAACCTTTATTTGATTAATGAAAAAAAAGTATACTGCAATTTTACATTCAAGCAATAGCCCATTTTCTGTTGCAAGGTTTACTCAGAAAGGGCATGCCTGCACATTTGGTAAAAGCACTGTGAAGTACCATATAAGGCTACCTCATTGAGGAAAGATTCAGAGAATTCCAGCCTCGCGGGATCCATTTAACAGCACACAAGTTGAAAGTTGCTTTATGGCAGCTGAATGTTAACAGATTCTGACGAGAACGCAAGCACAGATGCTGAATGCAGCCATACTAATGAAAGCAAGATAGCATGGCATGTTGCTATGGAGCTTGTTATCAGAGTTGACTCATGGCTCCACATTCTAATATGCGTAAGTCAAGCAGCTTGCATATTGGCATTCCCCTTCAGTAAGCAGAAATGAGCAAAAGATCTTGGTCGAGTGGCTTCCTATTTTCACAAAGGGCCAAATAGATTTTTTTTTATGAAGCTCTCACCTATGTTCTTAGTATTATGGTTTTGTGTCATTACTTTTCATTTAGCCAATCAGCAAAGAGGTTCTCTTCCCATCATGCATCTACTGTGCTTGATTTCACTGACTGTAGGGCATACATGCAAATGGAGGCTGCTGCTTGTGATTTATTTTCTGTGAACTCAATTGCAATTTTTGATGGGGCCACGATGAACCTACACTGAGGGTTATGAGTTTTCTTATGTGCAGAAGGCATCTGAGCAATGAAAACATTTATATGAACACTGTTTAAATTCGGAGGCAAATTGACTCTTTCTACTCCGTGGCTTTACCCTGACCAAACCAACAGATGGTGCACCAATAAAAACTGAAAACAAAATAAAATGTTTGGATATTTTTGGTGTATTAATTACAAATGTATTTACAAATATATATTTTCATAAAGCAGGGATATTAGAATGTGTATTTGGGTTTTATTATATGCTCGGGGGTTTTAAAGCACATCATTTAGAAAAGAAAATTAAGGAAACAGAATAAATCTTTCCTGTTAGTGGAGTCTCCACTGACGCAGTAATATATCAAATGGTCTGGTATTGCTGTCAGCAGATGAGTGCAGTGTCACAGGCCTTGACATATTTTTATGCAATTCCTTTTCCTGCTACAATTAAAAATGAATAGATGAGAACCACTGTTAAAATACTGGATGAACAAATGCAATGAGTATACCTACACTAATATTTATTTGCTCAGTGTAATCTCAAGATATCCCGTTGTTTACCTCTCCCACTTGTCGGTGCTTTTTAGCAGTGAGATTAATAGCCTTAGAGGACAGCCAATCGGAAAGAAGTTATTCTTAATACTGTAGTATAATTAAACCAAAGAGATTTCACAATTTATGCCGATCTCTCCAACTGTATGTGAGCTTATTTTACTTAATCATTACCGATATCAATTTCCTTCTGAAAACTGTGATACTGCTCTGTTGAAAAGTGAAAGCAATAGTTTTGAGCAGTGAGCTGTTTTAAGACTACAAATGACAAGAGACACATTATTATATTTATCAATAGTATTTATTACGGTGACACGTTCAACTTGGGCTACTGCTCTTGGGCTTCTTTATTGTACTTGTCAGGCCTTTTTATACAGCAATCCAATTTGAAGCACTGACTTGCAGCCCAGTCATGTATTAGAAACTGCAAAACCACAATAGTGTTGTAGTATTGTTTACTGCTGTTGTATAAAACATACTCCCTTGGCATAGCTGAAGTGTTGGCTCAACAAGATGTTTGGCTGATTCCTAATTATAATCTCACAAGAACAATGCATTTTTATGATGTCAGAAAATGCCAAGAATAAAGGTAAGATAAGATAAGAATGATGACCATATTTAAAAATGATTGTCCAATTACCAAGGTTGCCCTCGCAACAAAAAACCTTCATTAAGGTAAATAAGATATTTTGTGTATGAAATAAGGTACACAATGACAATCTATAGTTACTGACTGTGTGTATGTAGCATTTTACACTCCTTATAGTATTAGCACTTAACAAATAGCAATTCATTTGCCGGCAACATATTAGTTTAAGTGGTCAGTAACACCAATAAATAATTTGGTGTAAAAAATGTTTTATATTATGTCTGTAAATAATGACACGTGCACAAATATATGGCCCACTTGCAATGTTATAGTATAAGACAGTGATCGATTGATGTTACTTAGAGCTAGATGGTTTGTTGAATTTTTACACTGTCCTTTCACTCCCGGGACCTGGCACAGACTGAAAAATTTTCCATCACCATTGGCTGTAAGGGTCCTACATGAAATTAATTTAGGATAGTCTCGGGTCATGTTCTAGTGGATGTGAGAATATAGCACAAAACTGTCCACAATTTAACAATAAATTGGCAATCTCACTCATATCCCGTTTATATTACCACAGAGTGCTTCCAATTAAAGTGGCTCTTTACGATAACCCAGATTTCTAGCTGCTAAATTTGCTCTATTTATACTTCAGAGCATGTCAGCAACAATATGTATATTACAAATCTCATACATCTGGGTCATAAAAGGCCATGCACGCATGGCAGACCGAAAATGACAAGCCAACCTTAGAATTGCTGGCAGCCGCTATTCATATTCGTGGCGATGGCACACAGCAGTTGGTGATACCAGGCAAAATCCCCAACCAAACTGAGTCTTAGTAAACTGACAACATTGCTTTGTCTGTGATTTATTAGCAATGTTACAAATGGTTCCACTGTCCATTATGCAGGGAGCATCCAGGGCCACGCTTGCCCAGAAAATTTAGATTTTTTTACATTTTATTTGCCGCATTTTCCAGCAGTTTGGAGTAGATTCTTTACATACGTAAATATTTTCTGATGGTTCCACTACTTTACACAAGAGAATGTCCTTAAGCGGCACTGGCACCTGGAACAGTGTGGTGAATCTCATTTGTCATAGTAATCTATTAACAAAACAATGTACTTGTTTCTTGTCTTATTTCTTGATATACCGCTATACTTTTTCAATCTCGAAATTACTATTGCGATATTCGTAAGATACTGTTCACTGCAATGCAACAACTGAGATGCTGCTGCATTGTTGGAGGTGCTATTCTCTGATAAGCTATTAAACTGAGACCCTGTTTGCCTATTTAGGTGCCGTGGTATAATTTGAAGATATTTGCTCCCTCAACCAAAAGCAGGTTCCTCTCTCTGCTGTTTGTGGGATCTTGCTGAGTGCAATGTGGCTTTGTAATAGCACTTCTGAGTAATTAATTGCATGTGAAGAACTTTGGGACATTTTGCAGAGATGCGATATAACTGCAAGTTAACAAGTCTTTCTTTCAAGGAATTCGAGCCATTTATTAGAAACGACCAACCTATGTTGGCTTGGAATTATTGCTTTTATTCTTGTTAAGTGTGCTTGAATTGCTTCCTCTGTAACAGACTCTGGTATTTTTTGTCACAATAGATGCCAACTTATACATCCTGACCTCTTAAAATATTTGAACAGACTACTATTTTCTCAACTTCTGCTATGTTTAGTGAGCTGAGAAAATTTGGTTGCAGTTCCACTTAGTTCAACCTTAATTTTATTAGGTATTCTTGAATCAATGCCATGTAATGTTAATGCCTTATGCATATTCAAATATTCTATTTTCATTACTTTGTTACTAATTTCTATTTTCTGATGATACTCAGATGCCTGCACTCATCAAATTACTGGAAAAGCAATCCTACCAAAATATTTTCACACCAACTTGCACTCCTGAAAAAAAATTACATTTTCATTCTATGGCTGGTCTATCCTATTGTCTCACCTTTCTGATACCAAACGGACCAAAATGATTGTTTTGTGTTCTGCAAAGTAAACCAAAGAATCACCGTTTTATTCTATCTAACATAGCTTTTCGAGTTTTATCACAGACTAATTGGATAGCTCTTTCAAAGAGTTGGCACAGACACGATGGGCTGCTCAGCTTCCTTCTGTGTTGTATGATTCTATGATAACCTTTTCAACAGACTTTACTTCAGTTTGTATACATTTTATCCATTTTACCTCCTCATATCATGAAACCTTTAGGCTTCAGAGCACTGACAAATGCAGGGCAATTCCTGGCTTTCCAGTTATCAGCTCTCATAGTACTACACTGAATCAAACCATTAAATTGTATGACAGTAATAAACCTGTTCAAACTTTGCTCATGTATCTTTCCCTTTGAAGCAAAATTTTATTCTTGGCAATGCCTGCAATGTATGCACGTGAGAGTATGCTCACCGCTGTGTAGAGCTGTTGAGTTGTGAGCGGCTTAGCCAGTCACAACTCAACAGCTCTACAACTATATACCTGTGAGTATACTCACAGGTGCATACATGACAATACCAATTAAAAATAGCTTAGCAAAGGCAGTCATCGCTGAATTTGAGGACCAAAACATTATGTGCCATTTAAAATTCATTGTGGAAAAACCTAAAGCTGAGCTAGCATGAAGCACTTTGGTGCAAAGCAGAATGTCCCACGATTACGTGGTCATTTGGACCGAATTGGTCTGTTATCCCAAAAGAACCTCAGGGGTTATTTCAATTTACTGCTGGAGCGCAAAACTGGCAGTGTGGGTCTGGCCAGTTTTGTGCTGCAGCAGTAAATTCAGTGGAATTGAAATCAATGGAAAGGAAAAGCAGAAGGTTCTACAACAAGTGCCCACCCAGTGATGCCAGTGTTACGCTCTGCAGAAAGTTAAGAATTACCCCCCTTAAAGTCACCTCATCACAATATCCAGCTGATTCCTTACTGTCAGCCAGTGGCTGTTGCATGCCTCTTCCCTCCACCTTCTCAGGATGTGAATATTTCCTTGTACCTTGGTAATCATTTCACAAGATAGTTATGGCTGAGGATGATCAATTAGTGCATCTTAGTTGATCCCTCAAGAAAGACCCTGAAGTGCTCCAGATGCAGTAATAATATACATGACCAGATAATCTGTTTTGGTGGTGTTGGTTGAGGAATAAACATCGGCCTGGACACCAGGAGAACTTCCCTAGGCTTCTTTGAATAGTGCCATGTGATCTTTTACATCAAACTGAGAGCTCTGTTTAATGTCTCATCTGAAAGACGGCACCTCTAATAGTGCAGCCTTTTCTCAGTTCTGCACTATGTGTTCAAGTCTCTGGAGTAAAAAATGTGAAACTTACCTTTCTGTGGCAACCTCCAGTGGTCCCTGTAAGGACAATTTGTTTAGCTGCTGAGCACTGGAATAAATGAATACCTGCATGCAAGGCACGTACTGCAGTCATTTAAAGGCTAATTTGGCAAAGGATCGGAAACAGGTGTTCGGCCCCCAATTTGCAATGGGCCTTGTTGTGTATCAGTAAAGCATGCACTCCCATGTTCCGCCACCAGGGAGCTCATCCCCTGAACTCCCAAGGGATCCCAGCATCCCTTGGGAGTACTGTATATAAGCCGGCCCCTAAGGTCTGTTCCTCACTCTGGAGTGTCTTATTAAAGACTGAGGTCACTGTTACTTTAACCTTCCTGTGTGCAGCCTCATCTGTGTTCGGAACACAATAACTGGCGACGAGAATACGAATCCAACACAAAGATGCAGCAAACTGTGGGCATCCTGGAGAAGTTCTCAGAGGGTGAGGACTGGGAAGCCAACGTTGAATGGCTAGACCAGTACTTTGTAGCCAACGAGCTGGACGGAGAAGGAAGCGTTGCAAAAAGGAGAGCGGTCCTCCTCACAGTCTGTGGGGCACCGACCTACAGTCTGTGGGGCACCGACCTACAGCCTCATGAAGAATTTTCTGGCTCCGGTGAAACCCACAGATAAGTCATATGAGGAGCTGTGTACAATGGTTCAGAGCATTTGAATGCGAGAGAGAGCATGCTGATGGCGTGGTATCGGTTCTACACGTGCCAGCGATCTGAAGATCAGGAAGTGGCGAGCTACGTCGCCGAGCTAAGGCGACTTGCAGGACAATGTGAATTTGATGGCTACCTGGAGCAAATGCTCAGAGACTTTTTTGTATTGGGCATTGGCCATGAGACCATCCTTCGAAAACTTTTGACTGTAGAGACACCGACCCTCAGTAAGGCCATTGCGATAGCACAGGTGTTTATGTCCACCAGTGATAACACCAAACAAATCTCTCAGCACACAAGTGCTAGCAATGTTCATAAATTAACTGGAACTGTGCTTGCGAGCAAAAATGTACAGGGCAGAACCCATGAGTCTGCAACTGCCAGCAGGCCTCAGGTGACCCAGATGACTCAGAGTTCTCAACAAATGATGAATGCAAGGCAATTTACACCTTGTTAGCATTGTGGAGGCTTCCATTCAGACTATTCATGCCACTGCAAAGGGTATGTTTGCAAGAGCTGTGGAACAATGGGGCACCTCCAACGAGCTTGCAAACAAGCTGCAAGCTCTGCAAAACCTGCTAACCACCACGTGGCAGAGGAAGATCAAAGCAATTTCAAGCCTGAGAGAGAGGAGGCAGATGCTGAAGTACACGGGGTGCACACATTTTCGACGAAATGTCCACCTATAATGCTAAACGTAAAATTGAATGGCTTACCCGTAGCCATGGAACTGGACATTGGTGCTAGCCAATCCATCATGAGTAAAAAGATGTTTGAGAGACTGTGGTGCAACAAGGCATTCAGACCAGCCCTGAGCCCCATCCACACGAAACTGAGAACGTACACCAAAGAGCTTATCACTGTCCTGGGCAGTGCCATGGTCAAGATCACCTACGAGGGCACGGTGCACGAACTGCCACTCTGGATTGTCCCGGGCGAGGGCCCCACACTGCTTGGAAGAAGCTGGCTGGGCAAAATCCGCTGGAACTGGCATGCCATCCGAGCGCTATCACATGTCGATGAGGCCTCGTGTACCCAGGTTCTTAACAAATTTCCTTCCCTTTTTGAGCCAGGCATTGGAAACTTTTCTGGGGGGAAGGTGCGGATCCACTTGGCCCCAGAGGTACGACCCATTCACCACAAGGCGCGAGCGGTACCTCACATGATGAGGGAGAGAGTGGAAATCGAGCTGGACAGGCTGCAACGCGAGGGCATCATCTCCCCAATGGAATTCAGCGAGTGAGCCAGCCCGATTGTGCCAGTACTCAAAAGTGATGGCACGGTCAGGATTGCGGCGATTATAAAGTAACTATTAATCGTTTCTCGCTACAGGACCAATACCCGCTACCTAAGGCAGATGACCTATTTGCGATGCTGGCAGGAGGCAAGACATTCACCAAGCTCGACCTGACTTCGGCCTACATGATGCAGGAGCTGGAGGAGTCTTTGAAGGGCCTCTGTGGGGTAACTGCGTAGTGCTACCAAAAAAAGGCAGGGAGACGATCATCTCAGATCTCCACAGCACACACTCAGGTATAGTAATGATGAAAGTGATAGCCAGATCCCACGTGTGGTGGCCCGGTATCGACTCTCATTTAGAGTCCTGTGTATGGCAATGCAGCGTATGTGCTCAGTTGAGCAGCGCGCCCAGAGAGGCACCACTAAGTTTGTGGTCCTGGCTCTCCAGACCATGGTCGAGGATCCATGTCGACTATGCGGGTCCGTTTCTCGGTAAAATGTTCCTGGTGGTGGTGGATGCTTTTTCAAAATGGATTGAATGTGAAATAATGTCAGGAAGCACCACCACCCTCATTGAAAGCCTGAGGGCCATGTTTGCCACCCACGGCCTGCCTGACATACTGGTCAGTGACAACGGGCCATGTTTCACCAGTGCCAAATTTTAAAACTTCTTGACCCACAATGGGATCAAACATGTCAACCCTGCCCCGTTTTAACCAGCCTCCAATGGGCAGGCAGAACGGGCAGTACAAACCATCAAACAGAGCCTTAAACGAGTCACAGAAGGCTCACTCAAAACCCGCCTGTCCCGAGTACTGCTCAGCTATCGCACGAGACCCCACTTGCTCACAGACGTGCCCCTGGCTGAACAACTCATGAAAAGGACACTTAACCAGACTCTCGCTGGTTCACCCCAACCTGCATGATCAGGTAGAGTGCAGGTGGCAGCAACAAAATGTAAACAATGGTCGCGCCACTGTGTCATGGGAAATTGATCTGAATGACCCTGTGTATGTGCTAAACTATGGACATGGTCCAAAGTGGATTGCGGGCACGGTGATAGCTAAAGAAGGGAATCGGGTGTTTGTCGTCAAACTAGACAATGGACAAATTTGCAGAAAGCACCTGGACCAAATGAGGCTGCGGTTCACAGACTACTCTGTACAACCCACAGCAGACACCACCTTTTTCGAGCTCACAACACACACCCAAAGGATCAACGACACCATGCCGGACCAGGAAATCGAACCCATCACACCCAACAACCCAGCAAGGCCAGGCTCACCTAGCAGCACTGCAAGGCCAACAACACACCAGCCCAGCGAGGGCACAGCCAACACACCAGAACAGACATTTGTACCGAGGCAGTCCACCAGGGAAAGAAAGGCTCCCGACCGCCTCACCTTGTAAATAGTTTTCACTTTGACTTTGGGGGGGGGAGTGATCTTGTGTATCTATAAAGCATGCACTCCCATGTTCCGCCCTTGAAATCCCAAGGAGCACTGTATATAAGCCGGCCCCTAAGGCCTGTTCCTCACTCTGGAGTGTCTTATTAAAGACTGAGGTCACTGTTACTTTAACCTCCCTGTGTGCAGCCTCATCTGTGTTAGGAACACAATAGACCTGACAACAGTTTCAGGTGCGCACCCTGGCTGCTGACTGTGCTGCCTGAACCAGTATAGCGAGTGGTGTACTTCCGGCCTGGAATGAGCGTGCCACCCACTCTAATGCTCGCTTCGATGCCAGTTTTATGCTTATAAAACATAAACAGCCTGATCCACTTTCAAGACATTTTGTTTTTCAGTATATCAAAATAGAACTCCTGGTGCTGTAAAGTTACAATGTACCTTTCGTCACAGTCTGGTGGGGATGCTTTGTTTCATTGTGCTGTTGATCGTGAAAGGGAGAGGGGAAATAAAGGCTGTATGTTCACATTCATTTGTCAATAAATCTAGCTAAGTTGCGAAGAAGTCTGGAAAGGATCAAATGCACACCTCCAGGAATCCACATTGCATCTTCCCCTGGGATTCGGCTGTGATGTAAAAACCTGAGAAAACCAAAATGTTCGCACGCAATCACTGCTGAGTAAATGATGCTGTTCTACCTGGATGTTCCTGTCAGAATTCCTGTCAGAATTTTGTGAAAATAGATGTGTGGGGTAGGGGCTATACATACTGCTGAAAGGAAACAAGCTGTTTGCCAGCATTCACTTGATCAGGGTTTAAGAATAAAAACAGCCTACATCATGGTTTGTGTCAGTTGAATGAACAGGTAGACTGCAGCTAATTTCAGTATTACCGTAATCATATCAGTGCAGTCAGATCAGCGTGAACAGCAATTTCAATTTATTAAATGAATGTACTGTATTAGGATTGAAATTGGTTTTCACATCGCTGCACAATGTATATTTACTTCATAAAGTAATTTACCTCAATGCAATTAGAGATCATCACAGCCAGGCGTTTGATACTTGGCACCAGCCGTTGCCTCTTTGCAGGTGGGCCACTCGCTGCAGGCTCTCAGAGGTGTCCAGGGGCATATGCTTTCCACCACTGCTGGCAAGGTTGATTGCACTTATATTACCGTGTTGGCGATATAAGTAAAGTTTTGCATGGCACGTGGGACCTGACCTGCAATTACCTATGCATAGCTATCTGAATACTGCGAGCTTGATGTGCCTTTTTTCAAAGCTATCCGTGTAGTGCAGCAGATGAAGGGCTCACTGCTTAGTGCTGTGCTCGTTTCTCATAAGTTTTAGTTTTGTCATGCACTTCAATCTGCCAACCAGAAGTGGGTTGATTATTTTTGTCAGCTTTTCCACAGGCTGTTGGCAGCATGCCTTGCTGCAGGGAGGAGATGGAGAATACGAAATGAGAAGTGGGATATTGATTTTTTTTTAACGAAATGAACGAGAAAGACAGCATTAACTCACCAGCTCTGCAGGCACAGGCGCATGAAAACAAATCTTTCCCACAGAATCAATAGCTTACTTCATTTGTCATGCATTATTCTATTTATTATATATGTGTGTTAAATTCCAAAGGCAACATACACTTTGCAGTATGTTATTCTTGCATTTGCTTAGTACAGGAATCGAGAAAGGGTAACTGAATGCTTGCTCTACTTTGTTGCACTAAACTGGAAGTTTTATGAACACTAAATATCATGTTTGCCTGCACAGATATTTTCAGCTAAGTGAATACATTGCAAGTGGATACCAGCAATGTACAATTCACAGTATTGTGAAGAAGTGCGCCTTCTGCCAATTCAGAATAATGCATTGGTGTGCAAAATAATGCAGTCCCTCTCATCTACTTCCTTCTCTCCTCTGTTGCCTTGAGAACCAAGTGACTGAGATATTGGCATTAAACCAAATAAATGTCAAGATTAAACTTGTAACATGGTTCATGCAAACTATTTATATAATCAATGTGGCTTCAAATACAGCACTCTTGATTGGCTGAAACCTGTATCTTCAAATTTGATTGAGAGGATTGAGCCTTATTTGCAGGTAGTATAATGAGAGCTTCTAACATATGGAGGATATCCTCCAAATATTGCTTTGTTGTCGAATTTAATAGGCAGTTATACCCTGCTATTTGAGGCAGTATCTCCCTCTTCTGAAGATGTTTGCGCACCCTTGGGAAAGTTCCAAAGGCATTATTACCAAGCCTGCTGTACCTCACCCAAGTCTTTTCCTGTGTGAACCAAGATAGTGATTAGGGAAATTCCATTGAAGGCATCATCGTTCTGATCATCTTGATGCCCAATATCTACATGGGCATTTCAAACTCTCGGGAGGAGAATAAATCAGCCAGAATTCTCATTACTTATCAATGATCCTGTGACCCACGATGGAAAAGGTCCTTGTGTAAGTATTGAAGGAGAACAGGATCCACTTGGTTGTGATGCCCAAGATAGTCTACTTTCTGTCTAGGCTCACACATGAAGAAATATGACTTGAAGTAGGTATCAGACAGCAGCCTGTGTCTGTGAAACTTGATCCCACTGTGAGAGGAAGGGAGAGAATTGGAAGGCGGCCAAAAATAACATTGACAGGATGGCTGTTCAATAATTAAAATAGGCATTATAAATCAAGACCATTTAGCACTGAGGATTGAAATTCCTTTGTGTGCTCTTCTTGGATTTATAACTTATTTCAAACTGTTTAATAACTTGGCTAAAATAACACATGTAGGAAAGGGATTGTGGAGTGCTAAAAAGAACACACACATGAATTATAACCATTGATTTTTTTTGTCTATGTATGTCATTGCACACAACAGGAAGAATGTACAAGCCTGGTTGTATATAGTATTTAGGAATTTCACTTTTCTTTCAAGAAAAACATTTACTTCTCATAGCAGAATCAATTTTAATTTCGTTCAAATGAGTCATCAATAGTAAGGAAGCAAGGAAAGAGAAACACATCCATTTAATCAATCAGCACAGCTTTAGTTAGCTCCTGATAATGATCAATAGGAAACATGTATTTTTATTAGCTGCTATTATTCCTGACCATGTAACTTAACAACATTACTTTGATTTATCCAGTTATACTAATATATTACAGTTTATAATTAAATGTGAAATATTTGAAATTATTGTGCTTCTGGTACTTAAGGGAGTAAGGGTATTTTGTCTGTAAAAATGCTCAACTTATCTGATTACTGAGCACTCAGTCTTTTAACTACATCCTACCTACCGAATGATAAACCTCACCTTGTCAAATTTAGTGTCATGCTGCAGAATGGATTTCCCTTGAATGACAACATTAATTCTTTTCTGATAATGGAAAGCATTATTCAAATGGTATTTAGCTGTTGGATGGAGAAGTCCTTGTCATGTGCCCAGAGGATTTTTGGCACTTGCAGATCTTTGTCGTGGTCTCCAATGAAATAGACTTAGGATGACTGACAGTACAAGTTACTGCGCCTGACAGGGAGCCAAATTTACAAGCATTTTTCTGGAAAACTTCAGCACAAACCAATTGACTTTTCAATGAACTTCCCGCAAAATACAGATTTACTTTTATGAGTCACTCTCACCTCAGCAAGTAACCTCGTATATAATTTGACTTTCTTTACACGTCAATCTTTGTTTCAAGAAAAAAATCTTTGGAAAGGGAAAACAAACAATTAAATAAAGGGGCGAAACATACTGGCAGTAGACAGCATTGCAGTCATGCTTAAATACAGATATAATCAATATATTTTTTTATGGTTTTTCTAATATGAGTGATCAACCCCTGATATACAATCCATATCAAATTGAAAAATTCAGCAACTTAATGAAAGTGAGTTCTGTGACGAAACGTCTTGTAAACGTCTTCAGTAACTATGGGTCTGCTTTTAACACAGGTCACTGCTCTAGTTGCTGAGCTTGTGACCAAGGGACTACAATTTTCATTATGACATAGTGGCATGTTGGCAAAGTGTGCTCATGGGATTTGTGTGGATTGCTGGTACTTGACCTTTGCGAAGCAACTTTAATCATGTTGGAATGGAGGCTATCAACATTTCCCAAACCAGGACAGAGGTAGCTGAGCTGGCATGATGCACCATCAATATTATTGAAGAGCAGCAAACTTTTTTTTGAATGTGTCTAAGGAGTATTCTCAGGAGCTGAACTCCCAGTACCAACTGCTCCATAAAACTCTGTTATAAAACCTGCACGGACAAAGATTGTGCTGGAGCAGATGTTATATCTGCTGCAGTGTAAGAATTAACTATGATTTATTTTGAATGATTTCCTTATAGATTTATAACTTTATAAATATATATACTCGCTGATTTCTTCTGGTTTTATTCATAGGTGAGGGGAGTTTTAGTTCAGGCAATGCAGGGAGTTTGATGGGTTCCGACCTGGACCTGCAGAAGAAAGGATTTTTTTTAAATGGGGAAGAAATCAAAATGTAATTTGAAAAGAGAAAGCTTAAAAGGAAAAGTAGAAAAAAGGAATGGCTTTTGTGAAGATCTGAGTGGTTCATGGTGTTAGTTGGATAATATGACTATCATTGGTTTGTGGTGATACAGATTAGCATGGATAAATCAGCAGTGAATGCAAGCCCAGTACTGAATTACAAAAACAGTGCCTTACAATATTGTCGACATACAGACATAAGATTTTAGTGAATCTTCTGTGGCCTTGCTTACGGTTAGTCACAGGAAATAAAATGTGTTGTCTTTGTTGCAACAGGATGTGAGCACTATTGAGTTCCGAACACAGATGAGGCTGCACACAGGGTGGTTAATGTAACAGTGACCTCAGTCTTTAATAAGACACTCCAGAGTGAGGAACAGGCCTTCGGGGCCGGCTTATATACAGTGCTCCCAAAGAATGCTGGGATCCCTTGGGACTTCAGGGGATGAGCTTCCTGATGAGCTCCGTGTTGTTGGCCCTGTAGGGCTGCTAGGTGAGCCTGGCCTTGCTGGCCTGTTGGGCGTGATGGTGTCGTTGATCCTTTGGGGTGTTTGTTGTGGGCTCGAAAAAAGTGGAGTCTGCTGTGGGTTGTTCAGGGCAGTCTGTGAACCACAGCCTCATTTGATCCAGGTGCTTTCTGCAAATTTGTCCATTGTCTAGTTTGACTACAAACACCCTATTCCCTTCTTAAGCTATTACCGTGCCCACGATCCACTTGGGACCATGTCCATAGTTTAGCACATACACAGGGTCATTCAGATCAATTTTCCGAGACACAGTGACGCGACCATCGTTTACATTTTGTTGCTGCCGCCTCCTCTCTACCTGATCATGCAGGTTGGGGTGAACCAGCGAGAGTCTGGTTTTAAGTGTCCTTTTCATGAGTAGCTCAGCCGAGGACACCCCTGTGAGCGAGTGGGGTCTTGTGCGGTAGCTGAGCAGTACTCAGGACAGGCGGGTTTGGAGTGAGCCTTCTGTGACTCGTTTAAGGCTCTGTTTGATGGTTTGTACTGCCCGCTTTGCCTGCCTATTGGAGGCTGGTTTAAACAGGGCCGAGGTGACATGTTTGATCCCATTGCGGGTCATGAATTCTTTAAATTCGGCACTGGTGAAACATGGCCCGTTGTCACTGACCAGTATGTCAGGCAGGCTGTGGGTGGCAAACATGGCCCTCAGGCTTTCAATGGTGGCGGTGGCGGTGCTTCCTGACATTATTTCACGTTCAATCCATTTTGAAAAAGTATCCACCACCATCAGGAACATTTTACCGAGAAACGGACCCGCATAGTCGACATGGATCCTCGACCATGGTCTGGAGGGCCAGGACCACAAACTTAGTGGTGCCTCTCTGGGCGCGTTGCTCAACTGAGCATATACGCTGCATTGCCATACACAGGAATCTAAATCGGAGTCGATACCGGGCCACCACACGTGGGATCTGGCTATCGCTTTCATCATTACTATACCTGAGTGTGTGCTGTGGAGATCTGAGATGAACGTCTCCCTGCCCTTTTTTGGTAGCACTACGCGGTTACCCAACAACAGGCAGTCTGCCTGAATGGACAGCTTGTCCTGTCGCCGCTGGAACGGCATGATTGGCTCTTGCATTTCAACGGGAATGCTGGGCCAGCTCCCATGCAGTACACAGTTTTTTTACCAGGGTCAGCAGAGGATTTTGGCTGGTCCAAGTCCTAATCTGGCGGGCCGTGACAGGTGATTTATCATTTTCAAACGCTTCCATGACCATCAACAAGTCTGCGGGCTGTGCCACCATCAACAAGTTTGCAGGCTGCGCCATTTCCACCCCCATGATGGGCAATGGTAGCTGACTGAGAGCATCCACACATTTCTTGATGCCTGGCCTGTGGCGGATAGTATAGTTATATGCTGATAGCGCGAGTGCCCACCTTTGTATGCGGGCTGAGGCATTAGTATTTATCCCCTTGTTTTCAGCGAACAGGGATATGAGGGGCTTGTGATTAGGTTTTAGCTCAAATTTGAGGCCAAACAGGTACTGATGCATTTTCTTTACCCCGATCACACACGCTAATGCCTCTTTCTCAATGATGCTGTAGGCTCTCTTGGCCTGATACAAGCTCCTGGAAGCATAGGCGACAGGTTGCAGCTTCCCCGCAACATTAGCTTGTTGTAATACACACCCGACTCCCTACGATGACGCGTCACATGCTAGCACAAGTCTTTTACACAGGTTATACAATACAAGCAGCTTGTTGGAGCATAAAATGTTTCTGGCTTTCTCAAAAGCAATTACTGTTTTTTTTTCCCCATACCCAGTTCTCACCTTTGCACAATAACACATGTCGGGGCTCTAAAAGGGTGATTAACCCCAGTAGGAAGTTACCAAAATAGTTGAGGAGTCCCAGGAACGATCGCAGCTCCGTGACATTCTGTGGCCTGGGCGGGTTCCTGATACCCTCTGCCTTGGCGTCTGTGGGCCGAATGCCATCCGCCGCGATCTTTCGTCCCAAAAACTCAATTTCTGTTGCCATGAAGATGCATTTCGACCTCTTCAGCCGCAGCCCTACACGATCCAGTCACTGGAGGACCTCCTCCAGGTTTTGTAGGTGCTCGCCGGTGTCCCGACCCATGACCAATATATCATCCTGAAAGACCACCGTGCGTGGTACCGACTTGAGTAGGCTCTCCATGTTTCTCTGGAAGATCGCTGCAGCCGACCGAATTCCAAACGGGCATCTATTGTAGATGAACAATCCCTTGTGCGTGTTGCTGCAGGTGAGACCCTTCGAAGACTCCTCCAGCTCCTGCGTCATGTAGGCCGAAGTCAGGTCGAGCTTGGTGAACGTCTTGCCTCCTGCCAGCGTTGCAAATAGGTCGTCTGCCTTAGGTAATGGGTATTGGTCCTGTAGCGAGAAACGATTAATAGTTACTTTATAATCGCTGAAAATCCTGACCATGCCATCACTTTTGAGTACTGGCACAATCGGGCAGGCCCACTCGCTGAATTCCACTGGGGAGATGATGCCCCTGCGTTGCAGCCTGTCCAGCTCGATTTCTACTCTCTCCCTCATCATGTGAGGTACCACTCGCGCCTTGTGGTGAATGGGTCGTGCCTCTGGGACCAAGTGGATCCACACCTTCGCCCCAGAAAAGTTTCCAATGCCTGGCTTAAAAAGGGAAGGAAATTTGTTAAGAACCTGTGTATATGAGGCTTCATCGACATGTGATAGCGCTCGGATGTCATGCCAGTTCCAGCGGATTTTGCCCAGCCAGCTCCTTCCAAGCAGTGTGGGGCCATCGCCCAGGACAATCCAGAGTGGCAGTTCCTGCACCGTGCCCTCGTAGGTGACCTTGACCATGGCGCTGCCCAGGACAGTGATAAACTCTTTGGTGTATGTTCTTAGTTTCGTGTGGATGGGGCTCAGGGCTGGTCTGAATGCCTTGTTGCACCACAGTCTCTCAAACATCTTTTTACTCATGATGGATTGGCTAGCGCCAGTGTCCAGTTCCATGGCTACTGGTAAGCCATTCAATTTTACGTTTAGCATTAAATGTGGACATTTCGTCGAAAATGTGTGCATCCCGAGTACTTCAGCATCTGCCTCCTCTCTCTGAGGCTCGAAATTGCTTTGATCTACCATGGACCGATCTTCCTCTGCCACATGGTGGTGAGCAGGTTTTGCAGAGCTTGCAGCTTGTTTGTAAGCTCGTTGGAGGTGCCCCATTGTTCCACAGCTCTTGCAAACATATCCTTTGAAGCGGCATGCATAGGCTGAATGGAAGCCTCCACAACGCCAACAAGGTGTGAATTGCCTTGCATTCATCCTTTGTTGGGGACTCTGAGTCATCTGGGTCACCTGAGGCCTGCTGGAAGTTGCAGACTCAAGGGTTCTGCCCTGTACATTTCTGCTCGCAAACGCAGTTCCAGTTATTTTATGAACATTGCTAGCACTTGTGTGCTGAAAGATTTGTTTGGTGTTGTCACTGGTGGACATAAACGCCTGTGCTACTGCAATGGCCTTACTGAGGATTGGTGTCTCTACAGTCAAAAGGTTTCGTGGCCAATGTCCAGAACAAAAAGGTCTCTGAACATTTGCTCCAGGTAGCCATCAAACTCACATTGTCCTGCAAGTCGCCTTAGCTGAGCGACGTAGCTCGCCATTTCCTGACCTACAGATCGCTGGCATGTGTAGAACCGATACCTCGCCATCAGCATACTCTCCCTCGGGTTAAGATGCTCCTGAACCAGTGTACACAGCTCCTCATATGACTTATGTGTGGATTTCACCAGAGCCAGAAGATTCTTCATGAGGCTGTAGGTCGGTGCCCCGCAGACCGTGAGGAGGACCGCTCTCCTTTTTGCAACGCTTCCTTCTCCGTCCAGCTCGTTGGCTGCAAAGTACTGGTCTAGCCATTCGACATAGGTTTCCCAGTCCTCACCCTCTGAGAACTTCTCCAGGATGCCCACAGTTTTCTGCATCTTTGTGTTGGATTCATATTCTCGTCGCCAGTTATTGTGTTCCCAACACAGATGAGGCTGCACACAGGGAGGTTAAAGTAACAGTGATCTCAGTCTTTAATAAGACACTCCAGAGTGAGGAACAGGCCTTCGGGGCCAGCTTCTATACAGTGCTCCCAAAAAATGCTGGGATCCCTTGGGACTTCAGGGGATGAGCTCCCTGCTGGCGGAACATGGGAGTACATGCTTTACAGATGCACAACAAGCACCACCTCTGAAGCAAGAAGGAATAACAGGTGTTACCATGACAGAGTTTAGAATTGATTTCAATGTACTGGTGGCATGACATTCTCAACTCTCAAGATATTTTATCATTCGAAAATTTAAATTTTAGTCATCGCATTTTGCTCCATTTACTGGTCTGGCAAATTATTTACCAAGTATGATTAATTATTTTTAAAAAAAGGTAAAAGATGAAGGGAGGCCATTTTTTTTCTCTAATTCATCCTTCCATTGATACCGACAGCCTCATCCTGAGACCAGTCTCTCTGCCTCCACTTCCTAACCCAAAAGACCATGCTGGGTATTAATTGCCATTCTGGCCGACGAGGTGCTCCTGACATCACAGAATAAGCAAGCGTATGCGGCAGGTGGCACCATCAGTGATTCTGAAACTAAAGCAACAAGTTATATCAAAGAATTATGTGTGTCACGGTGCATAATTGTTCTCCCACAGACGGATTTCTTTTACCAGCTTTTTGCACTCAGATTCAGTATCTGCTGATGTTCCCGATTGAAAAGTGGTTTCGGATTAGTTTTAGATTTAGGACTGTGAGTTAGGTTTAGTATTAGTGTTAAGATTAGATTCAAAATTGGACTTAAATTTACATTTAAATTGAGGGTTAGAGTTGGATTTAAAGTTACTTAGATTCAGGGTTAGAATTGGATCTCGGTTTAGGGTTAGCCTTAGATTCAGCATGAGCTTCGGGTTATGTTTAGGTTGACTTTATTTGCAGCAGAAAATGTGTTGAATTGGAAGGCTTATTTTGAGGGGTTGGATGGAGGGAGGAGGGAGACGCCATACTGGGATGCTTAGCCTCGGCAGGTCTGTTGCTTAGTAGATGTAGTCGTACCCCTTCCTCCCTGGTATCCTCTTAAACATGACACTCAATGCATCAGCCAGAATCACAAGCTCTATTTCCATCAATTTAATGTGACTTTGAGTGTTCGGGCAATTAATTTTACTTTTGTGTTGTGGTTGATAAAACTTGACCTTGAGGTGGTCATTTACTTGCTGATAAAATAGATATTTCTCAGATTAAGGGGGTATATTTCAACATTATACTTAAGTACACTGTAGGTGCAATAAATGATGTGTTCAAAATTTACACCTGGCACAGATAAGATGCTTGAAACTGTTAAATTAAGCCAAAGGTAATTTAATGCAATCATTGTAATTTCAACAAGAATGTGTTAAATTTGGCTCACATGTGGAAGACACTGAAAGATATTTTTACAAAATACATGGTTGCATACGCTAATTTAGGGTTGTTACGGCGCAGGGAATTTGTGATTTTCCTGCAGGTATCCCAGTATAATTTCTCAGTTTATTTCTTGACTCTCAACAACTGCCAGGGTCAATTTGTGAAAGATAACTCCTTGGTACATTTGTGATCAACTACATACGAGTTGCCATGTTTCAAGATATTTCCAAAAAGTTACGCTGGCAACTACACACTCCGGTTTGATTTCAAGCAAGTAACTCCAAGATTTATTCTGCCAGTTTAGACATCATCTTCTTAATGATATTTAGATTTTTGTAACTTAATTCATGTTTTTTGTTCTTTTTTTAATTTCCTTTCCTAGAATCTCTTTTGATGAGTTATCATTCCTATGTGGATATGATTGTGGCCTAGATGCCTGGATCGTATGTTCTTTTCCCTCTCTGGGACAGCTTCTTCCCTCTGCTTGTCTCCTCTTGTGTGGGGGTGAAATTGCCCTCTGTCCCATTTGGGGCGGATAATTCTAATTATTTGAAACATTACCACTCAGCGGGAGTTGGAGGGAAGAGGTGGGAAATTCGGATCTTTAACTTTGTCAGCGCCTCCCAGTGCTTTGGGGCACTGTTTGAGGCGGTGAAGGGGCAGGTTTGCATCGGGAGTGGCGTGTTGTCCATCACCGCCGTGCTGACCATGTCAGTGCGCCGATGATAACATCAGCACGACACGGATGTGCTATGTCACGCTAAAGTAAAGCAACATCCCTCCCCTTCACTTAAAGGGGAGGGATACTGCGAGGCCTAGTGAAGCCTCATTGGCACCCAGTGGGCCACCAGGGAGGGGTTCAGCTCGCGGTCCGACACCCATGAGCCTGTTGGCGGCCCGGCTGAACTAGTGGCCCACCACTGTTGGACCGACAGCAGAGTCGACCGACAATTAAATCAAAATGGTGGCCACAATGGTGCGCCCTGCCCTTTAGGGGCAGCCATGCCGTCCAGCTTTCTGCCGCGAGAAGGGGTCAGCACGCAGCCGACAACAGGGCGGAGCACCGGGCGGGATGAAAACACGGGCATGTTTCCGCTGCTCCCGGCCCGCAGGCATTTGCGGATGGGTCACACATCCACCTGCTCCTGGCCAGAAAGGCCTTACTGCCCCGTTACCGCCTCTATGACGGGCCTTAAAAAAAGCGCAATTTTGGCCCCGAGGTATGGAACACATGGGGGCCGAAATTCAGCCTCCCGAAAAGGCCTCTTACTGCCAGAAAGCAGCAGCCAAGTGGTGGAGTCCAGTGGCCGCCGATTTGCGGTCGAATAGTTGCTGCGAGCGAAATTCACCTTGGTGGCTTTTCCGGAGGTTCCCACTTCCGCCTTGCTGCTGCCGACCAGTCCTAAGTACGTAATCAAAGCGCGCACCGCCAATCTCCCGCACATCCAGCCAAATTCAGCGTGAAAAATCTTTGATACGCTTTTTCTGTTGGTGCACCTTGTTTTCTGTGTGTGGGACATGGCTGCACGGCGGCTATTAAAGGCAAGGGCCCACTGCCATGGCCGCCATGTTTTTTTTTGTCAGTGGCCTGCCAGGTCGGGCTGATAATTATGCCCCTGGCTTCAGTCGAGCTGCCATCAGGCAGCCTGGCACCCCCTCTTGGGTGCCAGGCCGCTGGCCCGGCCGAAACCTTCCTTGGTGGCCCAGTGGACCGAAATGTTAAAATGGCAAAGACTCTCCCCTTTAGGTGAAGAGAAAAGCCGTGGTGACACATCCATATCATGAAGTCATCACCGCTTCGCTGATGATTGACAGCAGTGGTGACTCCATCCCGCATTCACTTCCGGCCCTCTCATTGTCGATCTTCTGCTTACCACCCCACTTCTGCCCCCATTATGACCGACTTCCGGTCCTCCTGAAAAAAAATGACAAAGAGCTAAATTTTGCGAAAGAGACAACCTCATCTAGTGCGGCGGAAAAAAGACTTTCAAAAACAGTAGGTGCACCAGGTTTCTGGCGGGCCTCAATTTCTACCCCATGATATACTGGTTCACAGGCTTGAACCGATGTCTTACCCCTCTATGGTGCGGTTTATTGAAACTCCACTATGTTGTACAACTATGTTTCCCATCTTCTGAAATCCTTTCACACCAATCATAACCTTGAAGTATAAACTAGGTGGTAATACCCAAACTGACTCCAAAGCCAAGTGGAATTGCACTTTTTCCTCGAAGGAGTCTTGTTCTGTTTTGCTTCGTTATTAGGTCGGGCCCTGTCTCAGGATTCAAACTGCATATAACATGTCTGCAGCAAAATCACTTTGCACCAATGCTGTAAGTTTATTGTGAATTTACCGAGAATCCTCTGACAAACAATTTGATGCAAACAGCAACTAAACAGAATACTATCCTATTCCAGTAGTATTCCCTTCCTTTACATGGGTTGGTCTCAGTCCCTGAGCTGGCTGGACCAGTGCAACATTACGAAAGTCACCATAGTTGACACTAAGGCCATGATTTACAAGCAACATTTAGCACACACTAAAAACAAATTAAAAGATAGATTACACTTTTGTTTTTTTCTTCTCCAAAGTGGGTAACTAAATCTGCAGTAAAAAATAGCATTACATCAGAGTAATGAATTTTATGCAGCGAGTTGTTATGATCTGGAATGTGCTGCCTGAAGGGGTGCTGGAAGTAGATTCAGTAATAACCTTCAAAAGGGAATTGGATAAATACTTGAAGGGAAATAAATACAGGGCTTATCAAGAAAGAGCAGGGGGTTGGAACTAATTGGATAGCGCTACCAATAAGCCAGTGCAGGCATGATGGTTGGAATGGACTGCTTCTGTGCTGTATATAATATAATGAGTACTTGCTCTTTAAAGTGGCTATAATTGGAATTAACATCTGGAGGATACTGAAGCTTTAGATCAAATGTCACTCCAAATAAAAAACATTTGAGTAATAAAGGTTAGTGATTACATCAACAGAACAGAAACATAGACATTTTCAGAACTGCACAATGATATATTTTGTTTTCGATGTTGAGGGTGACTGTGACGTGCATTGTTTTGATCCAAAGTACAAAATATCAAAGTAAAATACGGTAATAAGATCTGCCTGAGAAACCATCTGGAATGTTCAAGGACATGCGACCATACAGTAGTGAGGACACACCATACAGTAGTGAGGACACACCATACAGTAGTGAGGACACACCATAAAGTAGTGAGGACACACCATATGAAAGTGAGGACACACCATACGGGAGTGAGGACACACCATACGGGAGTGAGGACACACCATACAGTAGTGAGGACACACCATACGGTAGTGAGGACGCACCATACAGTAGTGAGGACGCAACATACGGGAGTGAGGACACACCATATGATAGTGAGGACGCAACATACGGGAGTGAGGACACACCATACGGTAGTGAGGACGCAACATACGATAGTGAGGACACATAGAAACATAGAAACATAGAAAATAGGTGCAGGAGAAGGCCATTCAGCCCTTCTAGCCTGCACCGCCATTCAATGAGTTCATGGCTGAACATGAAACTTCAGTACCCCCTTCCTGCTTTCTCGCCATACCCCTTGATCCCCCGAGTAGTAAGGACTTCATCTAACTCCCTTTTGAATATATTTAGTGAATTGGCCCCAACCACTTTCTGTGGCAGAGAATTCCACAGGTTCACCACTCTCTGGGTGAAGAAGTTTCTCCTCATCTCGGTCCTAAATGGCTTACCCCTTATCCTTAGACTGTGACCCCTGGTTCTGGACTTCCCCAACATTGGGAACATTCTTCCTGCATCTAAACCCGTCAGAATTTTAAACGTTTCTATGAGGTTCCCTCTCATTCTTCTGAACTCCAGTGAATACAAGCCCAGTTGATCCAGTCTTTCTTGATAGGTCAGTCCCACCATCCCGGGAATCAGTCTGGTGAATCTTCGCTGCACTCCCTCAATAGCAAGAATGTCCTTCCTCAAGTTAGGAGACCAAAATTGTACACAATACTCCAGGTGTGGCCTTACCAAGGCCCTGTACAACTGTAGCAACACCTCCCTGCCCCTGTACTCAAATCCCCTCGCTATGAAGGCCAACATGCCATTTGCTTTCTTAACCGCCTGCTGTACCTGCATGCCAACCTTCAATGACTGATGTACCATGATACCCAGGTCTCGTTGCACCTTCCCTTTTCCTAATCTGTCACCATTCAGATAATAGTCTGTCTCTCTGTTTTTACCACCAAAGTGGACAACCTCACATTTATCCACATTATACTTCATCTGCCATGCATTTGCCCACTCACCTAACCTATCCAAGTCACTCTGCAGCCTCATAGCATCCTCCTTGCAGCTCACACTGCCACCCAACTTAGTGTCATCCGCAAATTTGGAGATACTACATTTAATCCCCTCGTCTAAATCATTAATGTACAATGTAAACAGCTGGGGCCCCAGCACACCTTGCGGTACCCCACGAGTCACTGCCTGCCATTCTGAAAAGTACCCATTTACTCCTACTCTTTGCTTCCTGTCTGACAACCAGTTCTCAATCCACGTCAGCACACTACCCCCAATCCCATGTGCTTTAACTTTGCACATTAATCTCATGTGTGGGACCTTGTCGAAAGCCTTCTGAAAGTCCAAATATACCACATCAACTGGTTCTCCTTTGTCCACTTTACTGGAAACATCCTCAAAAAATTCCAGAAGATTTGTCAAGCATGATTTCCCCTCCACAAATCCATGCTGACTTGGACCTATCATGTCACCATTTTCCAAATGCGCTGCTATGACATCCTTAATAATTGATTCCATCATTTTACCCACTACTGAGGTCAGGCTGACCGGTCTATAATTCCCTGTTTTCTCTCTCCCTCCTTTTTTAAAAAGTGGGGTTACATTGGCTACCCTCCACTCGATAGGAACTGATCCAGAGTCAATGGAATGTTGGAAAATGACTGTCAATGCATCCGCTATTTCCAAGGCCACCTCCTAAAGTACTCTAGGATGCAGTCCATCAGGCCCTGGGGATTTATCGGCCTTCAATCCCATCAATTTCCCCAACACAGTTTCCCGACTAATAAAGATTTCCCTCAGTTCCTCCTCCTTACTAGACCCTCTGACCCCTTTTCTATCCGGAAGGTTGTTTGTGTCCTCCTTAGTGAATACTGAACCAAAGTACTTGTTCAATTGGTCTGCCATTTCTTTGTTCCCCGTTATGACTTCCCCTGATTCTGACTGCAGGGGACCTACGTTTGTCTTTACTAACCTTTTTCTCTTTACATACCTATAGAAACTTTTGCAATCCGCTTTAATGTTCCCTGCAAGCTTCTTCTCGTACTCCATTTTCCCTGCCCTAATCAAACCCTTTGTCCTCCTCTGCTGAGTTCTAAATTTTTCCCAGTCCCCAGGTTCGCTGCTATTTCTGGCCAATTTGTATGCCACTTCCTTGGCTTTAATACTATCCCTGATTTCCCTAGATAGCCACGGTTGAGCCACCTTCCCTTTTTTATTTTTACATGCGGTCTCTAAATGTCTGCCATTGCTCATCCACAGTCAACCCCTTAAGTATCATTCGCCAATCTATCCTAGCCAATTCACGCCTCATACCTTCAAAGTTACCCTTCTTTAAGTTCTGGACCATGGTCTCCGAATTAACTGTATCATTCTCAATCGTAATGCAGAATTCCACCATATTATGGTCACTCTTCCCCAAGGGGCCTCGCACAATGAGATTGCTAATTAGTCCTCTCTCATTACACAACACCCAGTTTAAGATGGCCTCCCCCCTAGTTGGTTCCTCGACATATTGGTCTAGAAAACCATCCCTTATGCACTCCAGGAAATCCTCCTCCACCGTATTGCTTCCAGTTTGGCTAGCCCAATCTATGTGCATATTAAAGTCACCCATTATAACTGCTGCACCTTTATTGCATGCACCCCTAATTTCCTGTTTGATGCCCTCCCCAACATCACTACTACTGTTTGGAGGTCTGTACACAACTCCCACTAACGTTTTTTGCCCTTTGGTGTTCTGCAGCTCTACCCATATAGATTCCACGTCATCCAAGCTCATGTCTTTCCTAACTATTGCATTAATCTCCTCTTTAACCAGCAATGCTACCCCACCTAATTTTCCTTTTATTCTATCCTTCCTGAATGTTGAATACCCCTGGATGTTGAGTTCCCAGCCCTGATCATCCTGGAGCCACGTCTCCGTAATTCCAATCACATCATATTTGTTAACATCTATTTGCACAGTTAATTCATCCACCTTATTGCGGATACTCCTTGCATTAAGACACAAAGCCTTCAGGCTTGTTTTTTTAACACCCTTTGTCCTTTTAGAATTCTGCCGCACAGTGGCCCTTCCTGTTCCCCGCCCCGGGCCTCTCCGCCCCCCACCCCACCCCACCCCCCCAATCTCCCCTCCGTCTCCTGCCTCTGCCTCCCTTTTGTCTCCCTCTGTCTCCCTGCATTGGTTCCCATCCCCCTGCCATATTAGTTTAACTCCTCCCCAACAGCACTAGCAAACACTCCCCCTTGGACATTGGTTCCGGTCCTGCCCAGGTGCAGACCGTCCGGTTTGTACTGGTCCCACCCCCCCCAGAACCGGTTCCAATGCCCCAGGAATTTGAATCCCTCCCTGCTGCACACTATACAGTAGTGAGGACGCACCATACGATAGTGAGGACACACCATACGATAGTGAGGACACACCATACAGTAGTGAGGACACACCATACAGTAGTGAGGACACAACGGGGCCGAAATTCAAGCCCATCAGAAACCTGGCGCATCTACGATTTTTTATGTGTTTTTACCGCCGTATGGGAAAAGGTTGACTCCTGATCGATATTCAGGTCTTTGTCGTTTTTTTTCGACAAGACTGGGCATCGATCATAATGGGGGCGAAAGTGCGGCGGTAAGTGCTGGTGAGGGGCGGAAGTTGGAGCGGGACCAAGTCTCAGCGGCGGTGACGTCAATGCGCGTGTGCGTCACCACGTCTCTTCTCTCATTTCAAGGGGAGAGAAGCAATGATTTTATAGTTTCGGTCACTGGGTCACCAGGGAGGGTTTTTGGCACCCTAGAAGGGGTGCCAGGCTGCCTGTTAGGGGCCCGGCCCGGGGCAATAATTATCCGGTCGTTCGGGAAGTAGGCCGTGGCAGTGCGCTCTCCCCTTGAAGGGCTGCCACACTGCCGTGGCTCACACACATAAGGTGCCCTGACAGAAAAAGCTGTCGGGGGTACCGCGCGGCAGATGAAAGATTTTGGCAGGTAAATTTTGCGCGAATTGGGATGTAGGTGCGGGAGATCGGTGGTGATGACACAGCACATGGCAGTAAGGACACAGCATACAGTAGTGAGGGCACACCATATGTAGTGAGGACACAACATACAACAACGAGGACAGCAGCAATATTTTGCCTACAAAATTGTCATTACACTTCAAACTAAATTGTCAGTGTGATTTATAATAAGATATTTTAGCTTGTTGAGTAGCTATATAAATGCTATTATTAATATTTTTATTGTTCCTCATTAATCTTGCTGTGTCACACACAGTGACTGGCGCATGGTACTGTGGGGAGAGGCAGGTTATCAAAGTAAGGAGAAAACAGCAGAAACGACTGGCTTTCATGTCTTTAAGCACTTTTCACATTTTAAGTGCTGTCGTGTGATGGATGCATACTGGACACCAGACTTTTGGAGAGACTGATGGCTGAATAGATAAAAACAGAAAAGTGCAAATGTTGGCACTTTGAAACAAAAGCAGAAAATGCTGGAAATACACAGCAGGTACATCGACATCTGTAATGGGAAAAGACAGATTAACATTTGAGGACTAGATTAATAACCTCGCATTCTATGCTCTTTGTGAGTACTTGTATATTACTGGAAATTGGTAGGTACAAATTTCAACATATTTACAGGTTGTTACAGGGTTATTAAACTTCATCTTTTAATCAGTTTTCTGAGATCTGCACATGGATCCAATCGTCACAATAAAAGACACATTTGCTGGCATCAAAATGATTGGGACTTTTTTTGTAAATTTGAATTGGACTGGTAGAAATAATTCAGAAATCTTTTATTGCTGGTCTGGAGAGTTGTTCCAGGACCATTGGGAAATGTCAATTAATGCTATTGTTATGTAATTTGATGCTGTTCTCTGGGAGAATGGTCTCTCAGACTCTTCATATACTCTGGAATGCCTGGGTTAATACATTGCAGCTCCATGCCATGTCAATGAGTCTCAAAATTGTAAACAAGCTGATAAATCATTCAACAAATGCTCAAAATTTATAACAATTGAATGTGTAAGGTGGGAAAGCAAATGGTGTTGTTTACAATGTGTGCAACGGCGTTGAGGCAAATTGTTGAAGAATATGCGGGCAAAATATTCCCACTTGTGTAATGGTGAGAGGTGGATCTGAAACCAAAGCACTGGATTAGAGGAAGGGTGCGTTCAGGCATCATGAAGGTTGGTATTTTCATTCCCCACCAATCAAATAACCAGAAGGCCAACAGTGCAGCTCTGAGCAGAGTTCACCCATGCAATGGGCTGGCTACCGAAGTTGTGGGCATGATAGCTGTGCTACAGAATTAAATATTTTTACACTTCATGAGATCAAGTGTCAAACATCAGGGTCCCTCAGGTCTAACCTCAGAAGATCAATCCCAACTGCACAATTTCCCACAGCAGACATTGCTTTTCCTCCAATTCAAACTTAACTACCTGTTCTGATTGAAATTTGAGCAGTTTTTTTGTGCTGTGGGCTGATGCTCAGTATGGCCTTAGGCTGCTGAAACTCACTCCATTAAGTCTCCAGCAGCCAGCAGAGAGAGAGGAGTTTGAGATAACCCCAAAGGCATTGCTGTTAATGGGTAGAGTGTTATGACTGGATAGCCTTCAGGAAGGTTACCAATGCTCTCTGCTGGTAAGCTGTGTAATTTTTGCCGATTTTTACCCTCTGTCATGACTTCTCTGCATTTGAGGATTCCTAACCTCTGGCTCCTACCAATCTGTCCCGAAGCTCTTTCAATTTAGGAAAGTGAGCTGTGTACCTATGGGGACTTAATATCATGCAAACAGAAACTCTACCTATGTGGATTCTCAGTAGCTTGCTTTGGAGATTCTTACCCATGGTAATTTGTTTCCACCTGTGTCAAACACCTGACTGACGCCAAAAAAAATGTCCAGCCTCCTCAAAACCAGAGAATGATGGATAATTTTATTTAAAATTATATCAGTATCATTGCCCAATCTGGAACTTACCTTTTGCATCGTTTCTGTCAGAGTTTTCTCCACAACTACGTCCATAATAGTCATCGACCGTTGCAATCACCAAGCCAACATACCGTGTAATTACTTCTGGCAGCTGGCACTGGGGTCAGTATCGAGTGTGGTCCTCGGTACAACAACAGCCTTCTTGTGTTGATTTTGCACTGGGTATCCCAATAGCCATGTTGAGTGTACTATTTAACTTCTTCTCAGATTTACTTATGTGGTTGATGCACAAATCACTCGCAATTTGGAACTTGGATATCATCTGTTTAATTTAAGCCAGCATTTCTACTTTCCCAGATGACAATGTACCTTTAATCTATTGTTGTTTCTTTAATCTTCTAATGCTAAAATGCTAGTGCAACCTGACCTTAAGTCACCTTGTTCATAGCATAGGATGTACAGTAGTTGATAAGGTTGATACTCATTTACAGTCTGCTGTACTGCAGGTCTGCGTACTTCATGCATGTTGTGTATGGAGAAAGTGTCAGACTGAATACTGTGAGCTCAAAGTAAAGTGTGACTAGTCTTTTATTGCAGGTCTCCAGAGTGCCTCCCCAACCTGTGAAGCCTCCTTAAATACCTGTCCTCCCAAGGGATTATGGGATCCCTTGGGACTCCAGGGGATGAGCCCTCTGGTGGCTGTACAGAGTAAATATAAGTCCACATATATATCAACATTCCCCCGCGCGCCCCCCCCCCCCCAAAGTCAATAGCGTAACTATTTACAATGTGAGTCGATCTGCAGCCCTTCTTGCCCTGGTTGATCGTCTCGGTGTGAAAGCTGGTGTTTTGAATCATTTGTTGGGCCCTCATTGGGCTGCTGTGCAGCTGGCCTTGCTGGGCTGCCTGGTGTGTTGGGCCCTGCAGAGCTGCTGTGGATGATGGATTCTGCTTTGTGGTCAACTGTGGTGCCGGTTGCCACTGGTATGTGTGTTGGGGGAATCAAAAAGGTAGGGTCCAAGGTAGATTGCTCAGAGTAGTCCGTGAATCTGAGTTTGATTTGGTCCGGTGAATGAGTCCATTTGAAAGTTTGACCCGAAACACCCTGTTCCCCTTTTTGGCCATGACAGTGCCGGGAAGCCACTTGGGACCTTGTCCATAATTTAATAAAATACAGGATCACTGATTTCAATCTCGCGTGACACATTTGCGCTATCATGGTATGCACTTTGTTGAAGCTGCCTGCTCACTACCTGTTCACATAGATCAGGGTGAACTAACGAGAGCCTTGTCTTAAGTGCTCTTTTCATGAGCAGTTCAGCAGGTGGGTCCCAGTGAGTGAGTGGGGTCTCGTGCGGTAGCTAAGCAGGACTCAGGAGAGGCGAGTCTGCAGTGAGCCTTCAGTTACCCTCTTCAAGCCTTGCTTGATGGTTTGCACTGCTCTCTCTGCCTGACCATTGGACGCTGGTTTAAACAGGGCAGATGTGACATGTTTGATCCTGTTACGAGTCATGAATTCTTTGAACTCAGCACTGGTAAAACATGCCCCGTTGTTGCTCACCAGGACATTGGGTAAGCCGTGAGTGGCAAACATGGCCCTCAGGCTTTCAGTAGTGGCAGCGGACATTATCTCACATTCAATCCACTTGGAGTACGCGTCTACAACCTCAAGGAACATTTTACCCAAGAACGGGCCTGGATAGTCGACGTGTACCCTAGACCACGGTTTGGAGGGCCAAGACCATAAACTTAGCGGCCCCTCCCTGGGTACATTGCTTAACTGCGAGCATGCATTACATCTGTGAATGTAGGACTCTAAGTCCGCATTGATACCGGGCCACCACATGTGGGATCTGGCTATTGCTTTCATCATTACGATGCCTGGGTGGGTACTGTGGAGGTCATTGATGAAGGTGTCTCTGCCCTTCTTGGGGACCATTACTCGACTGCCCCACGGAAGGCAGTCTGCATGTATAGACATTTCATCTTTGCGCCGCTGGAATAGCTTTATCTCTTCCTGCATTTCAACTGGGACACTGGACTCACTCTCGTGAAGCACACAGCTTTTGACTTGAGATAATATAGGGTGCTGGCTTGTCCAGGTTTTGATCTGCCGGGCAGTGACAGGTGATTGCTCACTCTGAAATGCTTCCATAACCTAGATGGCTAGATCTGCGGGCTGCGCCATTTCCACCCTCATGGTGGGCAATGGCAGCCTACTGAGAGCATCGCCACAGTTTTCTGTGCCTGGCCTGTGGCGGATGGTGGATCTGTATGCAGACAACACGAGCGCCCATCTCTGGATGTGGGCCGATGCATTGGTATTTATCCCTTTACTCTCGGAAAACAGGGATATAAGTGGCTTATGGTCAGTTTCCAATTCGAATTTCAGCCCAAACAGGCATTGATGCATTTTCTTTACCCCATAGTCACACGCTAACGCTTCTTTTTCAATCATTCTGTAGGCTCTCTCAGCCTTAGACAGACTCTTGGATGCATAAGCAACCGGTTGCAGTTTCCCAAAATCATTAGCTTGTTGCAATACACACCCGATGCCATATGACGGCGCATCACATGCTAGTACCAAACGTTTACATGGATCATACAACACAAGCAATTTGTTTGAGCGTAACAATTTTCTCGTTTTTACAAAGGCATTTTCTTGGCTTTTACCCCAAATCCATTCGCCCCCTTTTCGTAGTAAGACATGCAGTCGTTCTAGCAGGGTGCTGAGACCCGGTAAGAAGTTACCAAAGTAGATCAAGAGTCCCAGAAACGACCGCAGCTCCATGACGTTCTGTGGCCTCGGTGCGTTCTCGATTGCCTCTGTCTTCACATTAGTGGGCCTGATGCCGTCCGCCGCAATCCTCATTCCCAAGAACTCCACTTCAGGCACCAGGAAAACGCACTTTGAGCGTTTTAACCTGAGCCCCACGCAGTTGAGTCGACTAAGAACCTCCTCCAGGTTCTGCAGGTGCTCGGCTGTGTTCCGACCTGTGAACACGATGTCGTCCTGGAAGACCACGGTGTGTGGGACCGACTTCAGTAAACTTTCCATGTTTCTCTGGAATATCGCCGCCGCTGATCGGATTCCAAGCGGGCGTCTGTTGTAACCAAAAAGACCTTTGTGCGTGTTGACGCAGGTGAGGGCCTTCGATGATTCCTCCAGTTCCTGCATCATGTAGGCTAAGTCAGATCCAGCTTCGTGAACATCGTTCCTCCCGCCAGCGTTGCAAAGTGGTCATCAGCCTTTGGTAGTGGGTATTGGTCCTGCAGGGAGAAACGATTGATAGTTACTTTGTAATTGCTACAGATTCTGACGGTGCCATCTCCTTTGAGGACTGGGACAATAGGACTGGCCCACTCGCTGAACTCGATTCGGTGAAGTAATGCCCTCTCTTTGCAGCCAGTCTAGCTTGATCTCTACCCTTTCTCTCATCATCTACGATACAGCTCTCGCCTTGTGATGGATGGGTTGCACCCCTGGAATTAGGTGGATCTGCACTTTTGCTCCTTGGAATTTCCCGATGCCTGGTTTGAACAGCGAATGAAATGTGTTTAAGACCTGGACACACAAAGTGTCATCAGCGGGCGATTGCGTTTGGACGTCGTCCCAGTTCTAGCGTATCTTTCCCAGCCAGCTCCTGCCGAGCAGCGTGGGACCATCGTCTCCAGAGTGGTAGCTTGTGCACCGCTCTACCATAGGAGACCTTTATGGTAGCATTGCCGATTACAGGAATCAGTTATTTAGTGTAAGTTCTTAGTTTCGTGCGAACTGGAGTTAAGACTGGCCTTGAGGCCTTGTTGCACCACAACCTTTCGAAAGTCTTTTTGCACAAAATGGACTGGCTCGCGCCCGTGTCCAGCTCCATTGACACCGGGAGTTCATTTAGTTCAACATTCAGCATTATCGGGGGACAATTCGTGGTGAATGTGTTCACCCCATGTACCTCTGCCTCCTCTATCTGAGACTCTGGTTCGTCGTGATCCTCCATGGATCTGTCCTCCTCTGCAACATGGTGGTTTGCAGGTTTAACAGGCTTTGTAGCTCGTCTGCACACTCGTTGGACATTTCCCATTGTTCCACAGCCCTTGCAAATGTACTCTTTGAATCGGCATGAATGGAAACGATGATCCCCCCGCTCAGCGCCAACAAGGTGTTAATGGCCTTGCATTCATCACCCTTGATGGTGGACTCTGAGACATCTGCAGACATACAGCTGCAGGTATGTGTGACCTGCCCTGTATATTACGATTTGAAAACAACATCACTTTGTTCACAGTACTTGTAGCAGCACTTGTGTGCTGAGAGATTTGCTTCGTATTGTCACTGGTGGCAATGAACGCCTGGGCTATCGCTATGGCCTTTCTCAAGATTGGGGTCTCTACAATTAAAAGTTTGCGAAATATGGTTTTGTGGCCAATGCCAAGTATGAAAAAGCCTCTGAGCATGTGCTCCAAATGTCCTTCAAATTCACAATGTCCTGCAAAGCGTCTTGGCTCGGTGTCATAACTCGCCACTTCCCGATCTTTAGACCTTTTGTAGGTGTAGAACCGGTACCTCGCCATCAGAACACTTTCCTTCGGGTTCAAATGCTCTCGGACCAGTGTGCACAAATCGTCATACGATTTCTCCATGGGTTTCGCTAGAGTGAGCAGATTCTTTATGAGGCCATATGTTAGTGCCCCACAGACGGTGAGGAGGATCGCCCTTCGTTTGGCAGCGCTCTTTCCCATCTAGCGTGTTGGCGACAAAGTATTGATCGAATCGCTCCACAAAAGTTCCCCATTCATCTCCCTCTGAGAATTTCTCCAGGATGCCCACTGTTCTCTGCATCTTTGGGTTCTCTATCAGTATCTCGTTGCCAGTTGTGTATGGAGAAAGAGTCAGACTGAACACTGTGAGCTCAAAGTAAAGTGTGACTAGTTTTTTATTGCAGGTCTCCAGAGTGCCTCTCCAACCTGTGAAGCCTCCTTAAATACTTGTGCTCCCAAGGGATTATGGGATCCCTTGGGACTCCAGGGGATGAGCCCTCTGGTGGCTGTACAGAGTAAATACAAGTCCACATATATAACAATGCAAATGTGTAAAACTCACAGATTTGTCGGGTTCAAGGTGTATTTCTAGTGCTGGGTCCCATCAAATTTGTATAAAGAAACTTGTGAAAGAGACTGTTGTGCACTGTAATTGTCATCACTAAAACTTGTTGGTGGATTCTTGGCAACCATTGTATGATAGAATCTCATTAATGAATCATTAGATTTCTGTCTCTGATTCTTGATCAATTCTTGTGACTATGATGGTGTTTAAACAGAGACTCTTTCAGCACTGGGATATAGTGATTAGGTTTTGGTGAATAACGGCCACTTGGGAGAGGTGAAGGCAGACAGTCTGTGCCCATAGAACTCCGCCATAGATTGAGTCGGCACCTGCAGCAGCATGGGGGAGCACCAGAGTTACAAATTGGAAAACACAGAACATTTCAACAGCATCAAGTTTAACATTTCAGTTCCATGCCAAATTGGTTCAGCATGTTAAGAGACAAGAGCTACATTCAGGAATAGACTTCTGCAATAACGGGACAGGTTGTGAATCACAGATTGCAGCAAAGGTATAGAACGGTTCTGGCAGAGCTTGGTTCCTCACGGCAGCTGCAGCAAGCCCTGTGCTTCAAACTTCATCACAGGTCAGCGGTACAAAATGATTCGTGAGATCGTGGCACAGTTATTACCACCATTGTACCCAGCATGTGTCAGTACTTTCAGGATCATTCTTCTGAGATTTCACCAGCTTGGCCTTTTTAAAAATATAATTACATCAAAAAGCATAACATAAATAGGTTATTGTTTCTAATAGCTTTATTGACCTTTTCCTGCTAAATGGCATTTATAATGGCTGATAATTTGCTGGTGACTACATGGTCCAGCCACAAATTTGCCTTCAGTTACTAATTATTCTTTTCAAGGCTTTCTGTAATTTAACAGTGTATCTGGTCTGCACATCACAGCAGTCTGTTCATACAAAGAGCATCATGTTAAATACCCATCATCCACATACACAATGTACAAATATTCTAGCAGATGCACTTAAAATGGAATTGCTGCTCTTTTTAGTCCTTGCGTAAGCTGTTGAATAACAATCACATACATTTGAAATGCTGTTGAAAATGTTTAAGTCCAGTGTTTAAGGAGATGCATGTTTGAAAAAGACTGGCACACTGGCTCCATCTACAGATGAGATCTAGAATTGCTGCTATCTTTGGAAAGGAAAACGCGCAACATCCATTGATTAAAAGCTTTCAGTAGTGACAACCCCACCATATTGAAGAAAAAATATCTACCTGATGGTCTCTGGAGGCCTCAGTGAAATGTTTAATTGTACAGTTTGGCTGCTGTGTTATTTAGCTAAAGCCTTTTCAATTTGTCTACTCATCAGTTTTGTGTCCGATTCTGACATTCAGCCTTAATCAACCAGCAATCTTGATGTGTTTGTGCTGTTTTAGAAAGAGACCTTTCAACAACAAAATTAGTTATAATGGCCTCAAAATTGGCCAGGAGTTGCTCCGTTTTTTTTGGAGCAATTTGATTTTTCTGGAATATCTTAAAAATCCCCATTTTGCTCATTCAATTTGTGCCAGTACAAGTGAGTTAGTTGGGATTTTTTTGTTTTTTTTTTCAAAAGGGGGTGTTACCAGCCACCTACGCCCGTTTTGGCCATTTAAGCCACTGTTACTCCAAACTAACTTAGGCCAGCGTATGTGGCCACTTGTGGCTGCACAGAAAACCCTTGCGGAGAGTTAAGAAATCAGCCCATATAGGTACATCGGAGACCATTCAGCCAGAGATAAGGGCGGGAAGGGAAGCTGAGAGGACCTTGCAAAGCACTAAACAAAGCACCACAAGTAGGAAGCATTCAAGAAGACATACAAACATTCAAGAAGAAATAAAAAATAAAACTAAGTTCTAACTTCATGTCAAAGAAGTAAGTAAGTCCTACCCTACCTTCATCTTCAGCCCGGGAGCAGCGACGCAACAAGTCCAGATTCCAGTCCCAGGGTGCCCTATCTCAGCCCCAACTCCAATCCCTTCCCAAAAAATCCTCTCTGTCTGACCCCACTCCTGTTCCTACTCAGCTTAACTAAAGCTAGCTTTTGGATGTCTTGCCTGGCACTTTTTGTTCAAAGAAGTGAGGAATGTTGACAAAGTCTTCATTTGAAACACTTTTGTGGCATTGTTTTTCAGAGCTGACTCGACCTTCTGTTATGAAGAAAGCACTCGTCTTCACAACCCTCACGCTTGTAAACTTCGGGATTAGCCTCAGTGCATTCCACAGCGGGCCTGGCCGGTGCGTGAGACCACTCTGCCAGGGATAGGGGTGGCGAGCATCGGGTCCCTCCCACACAAGCTGCAGGATGCGCTGGGGGCGATGAGCTACTGCGCATGCGCGCACACTCCAATGCGCATGTGGAGAGCTGCTGGCACTGTTTCTCGCGCAGGGTCCTAGCTTCGCCCCCCAATTGACTGGCCACGCTGCGCCAAGCCCCAGGAGAGGCAACACAGCGGCCAGAATTGTAGGACATTTTTTTGCCGCCCTTTCCAGCCCACAAAGTCGGCGCATCTCTGGTGAATGCGACAAAAAAAGGGGTGGGCCAATTTTGAGCCCAATGAAACCGAGAATAGTATGGCACACCAGAGGCATGAAATGTTCGTGCAGTGATGTAGCACAGGATTCTGATTTGTCCCGACTGTTCTTCGAGCAGAACGCATCTGACCTCCATCAAGTTGTCAAAGGGAGGCACTGAGTACAGGTCAAATGCTTCCTCGGAGGGTTGGAGGATTCAGTGAACATAGGCCAATCTTGCATGCCATCTGAGGGCTGCTTCATTCTGGCACTGGTAGAAATCTGGAAATAAATACTTTTCCATCTTTTTCGGGGGCCCTGAGGAAGTTGAAAATACCTGTCATCAACTGCAGAGGGGAAAAGTATGTGGATAAGTTAGAGAGTCTACATTTTAAAGAGCAAATGTTCATTCTCCTGTTTTTTTTTTCCTGATTTGTCTTTCCTTACATGTCCTTCACCACCTTGTGTCCTTCTGCAGCCAGACCAGGACAAGCTCAGCCAGCGACCTCCCCAGAGCCACCTCTGGATGGCATATTTTACAACCAGAAATGGCAAGAGCAGCAAGATGTCAGATTTCTTCCCCTCTGGGGAAACACTTCTTTCCTTTTTTTAAAATTTGAAGTCATGAAACACAAAACAGAAATAAAACAGAAGAGATGCTAAGTGCCCTTAAATTCATGGGCCACCTATTCCTCGAGCTGTCAACCCTTGCTGACCCTTATTATAATAAACAAAAAGCCTGATAAAACCCAGCAATAATCCAGAAGAAAATGTGTTTCAGCATGGTGCGATGGGGGAAAACATTTTTTTTAACTTCCAAGTATATCCTAGCCCACAAAAATGGGCTTTTTTCAGGGCACAGGGAAGTTGTATTTTGATCACGTGCCACAAAGACAGTAACAATAAGGCAGACCAGTTGTGCTCATTCAGAATCTGAAAGCAACAAGAAGTTGCGGCATGCCTGCTATAAGTTTTTGAATACCCTGGATTCTGCACTCACAAAAAATGCTGCCTATTCAGACCAAGCTTTCTTCTTCTCTGTTTAGGCGATTCCGCGAATGGAGGATGACTTGCTTCCATACCAAAACGGAACCGGTTCAACAAGTTCACAGGTGTTTCAATGAAGGACCTAATATTCCAGGTCCTGAGCTACATGTTGAAGGGTGGAAGATGCCGGTGCGTGGATTTTTTTAACGTGTGGTGGCCATTGCACACCAGCCACCACACGGGCTTGACAGAGCTAGGTATTGGTCCAGTGGCAAGGGTTAACCAAGATGACTGGAGACCAGCTCTGTTGCACAGACCTAGTGAACACACATATCACAGTGTGGGCTGGCTCATGCTGCCCCTGGGCCCTCGCCTCTTCTGGGCCCCGAACTCACGCCTCTCCTTGGCCCCAATCACGTCGCTCTGCAATCTCTCACCGCTCCTTTACATTGCTCACAAGGACCCACACCCCCCGTTCCATTCCTTACCCCACTCCATTGTGGCTGCAGCTGTTAGTTTAGGCCAGATGTAAATTTACAAATAAAGCTTCAAGTAGTAATGTAAATGTGGACAGTAGCCAAATCAAACATACACACGAGGCGAATTGATCAGCCTTTTTCTTTCACACACTACAATTTAGATGTATTTCTGCTGCTGGCAATAATGGAAGTAAAGATAATTGCAGCAACATTCTGAGGCATCCTCAGTCATGATAATCATGCTACAACAACACAAAAGCAAAATACTGCGGATGCTGGAATCTGGAATAAAAACACAAAATGCTGGAAATCTCAGCAGGTCAGGCAGCATTTGTGGAGAGAAAGCAGAGTTAACGTCAATGACCCTGAAAGGGAGCAAAGGAGGGCAGCTCATTCTAATGTGGAAATGGGAAATGCTGCACCTTCCGGAGACTTGCATTACCTATTGAGTCTGTTTTGTTGCAGTTGAGGATGAGACTTTTATGCTCTTGAGGCAATTTTCTACCAGCCCCCTTGCTATTTTCTATGATTTGTCACTGGCTGGTAGGACAGGCAAATCCACTCCTTTGTCTCTGGCATATAAGAATTGACTAGGGTGATTCGGCCTCTAGTTTTCCATTTCTGCCTGCAACAGCACAGTTAAAAGTGGGGACCTGAGCATGTTTGGGACTTTTCATCCAGTCCACTGAATCTTGAGCCATTTATTTTCAAAGATTGCGAGTCATTATCCATACTGTATTTTAAAAACCAATTAAGGAATGCTGATTAATGTTTGACTCTTTCAAGGAGCACCAAAAGCTCAGTGGGTAAATGCCCTCCAAGTGAGGTATGGATCCATATAAACTTGGAACGTTCAAGGTTTGATTTCCAGTTGTACTAAGTTAATTGACCTTGGCTGAGATAACATCGCCGCATAAATAATGGAAAAATTAGCAAGAATTTCTATTCTTCATCGGCTTCCAATAATTTCAGCTGGAAGGTGCACGTGTGATTGTTGTAAAAACCCAACTGATTCACTAAGGCCCTTTACCGAAGAAAACCTGCCATCCTTGACCAATCTCATCTATATGTAACTCCAGTCCCACACCAAAGTGGTTGACTCATAACTGCCCTCTGTAATGGCCCAGCAAGCCACTCAGTTGTATCAAATTGTTACAAAAGAAGACCACACGGACTGGTTCAAGAAGAAAGCCCGCCACCTTATCAGGGATGGGCAACACATACCAGCCTTACCAATGATGCCCACATCCCAGAATGAATAATAAATAAAAAATAACCTCAATGCCCTAGCCTAAGGATGAGAAAAAATCATTCAGGGTTCTCACTGTTTTTCAGTGACCTGTGTTGGAAAGTCTGTGTATGTCATAAGAACATAAGAACATAAGAATTAGGAACAGGAGTAGGCCATCTAGCCCCTCGAGCCTGCTCCGCCATTCAACAAGATCATGGCTGATCTGGCCATGGACTCAGCTCCACTTACCTGCCCGCTCCCCGTAATCCTTAATTCCCTTATTGGTTAAAAATCTATCTGTGATTTGAATACATTCAATGAGTTAGCCTCAACTGCTTCCTTGGGCAGAGAATTCCACAGATTCACAACCCTCTGGGAGAAGAAATTCCTTCTCAACTCGGTTTTAAATTGGCTCCCCCGTATTTTGAGGCTGTGCCCCCTAGTTCTAGTCTCCCCGTCCAGTGGAAACAACCTCTCTGCCTCTATCTTGTCTATCCCTTTCATTATTTTAAATGTTTCTATAAGATCACCCCTCATCCTTTAGAACTCCAATGAGTAAAGACCCAGTCTATTCAATCTATCATCATAAGGTAACCCCCTCATCTCCGGAATCAGCCTAGTGAATCGTCTCTGTACCCCCTCCAAAGCTAGTATATCCTTCCTTAAGTATGGTGACCAAAACTGCACGCAGTACTCCAGGTGCGGCCTCACCAATACCCTATACAGTTGCAGAAGGACCTCCCTGCTTTTGTACTCCATCCCTCTCGCAATGAAGGCCAACATTCCATTTGCCTTCCTGCTGCACCTGCAAACTAACTTTTTGGGATTCATGCACAAGGACCCCCAGGTCCCTCTGCACCGCAGCATGTTGTAATTTCTCCCCATTCAAATAATATTCCCTTTTACTATTTTTTTTTCCAAGATGGATGACCTCACATTTTCCGACATTGTATTCCATCTGCCAAACCTTAGCCCGTTCACTGAACCTATCTAAATCTCTTTGCAGCCTCTCTGTGTCCTCTACACAACCCGCTTTTCCACTAATCTTTGTGTCATCTGCAAATTTTGTTACACTACACTCTGTCCTCTCTTCCAGGTCATCCATGTATATTGTAAACAGTTGTGGTCCCAGCACCGATCCCTGTGGCACACCACTCACCAACGTTTTCCAACCGGAAAAGGACCCATTTATCCCGACTCTCTGCTTTCTGTTCGCCAACCAATTCTCTATCCATGCTAATACATTTCCTCTGACTCCGCGTACCTTTATCTTCTGCAGTAACCTTTTGTGTGGCACCTTATCGAATGCCTTTTGGAAATCTAAATACACCACATCCATCGGTACACCTCTATCCACCATGCTCGTTATATCGAGGGCAAATTATTATTCAGCTCAGATGCTTACCAACACTGCTCATTGCTCACTGTCTATACTTACACATGAGGAATGGCCACTTGATTGAGGTACCATAGGGCTACTGACACCCAGAGATCCATGAACATACGAGTTATTGCCTTGAGCAGAAGATGAGAGAAAGAGGAATGGTTAAATATAGGAATGATAGGTTCCCAAATGTTGGTGTACATTCTAAACCTCCCATTCTCTACCTGGTACTAGCATTTGCAAGAAGACTGCAAAGCTGGGAAGTTTCATGGGAATTTGAATTGCTGGATTATTGTTGTGGGGGTCTTGTCTCCTGATGGTACAGATCCAGCAGCAGAATATATAATACCTGCGGCTGCACCAGTCAGTCACTGACTGTCAGTCAGTCAGTCAGTGACAGATAGTTCCAACATCTCAACCACAGAATAAGGACCTCTGCGTAATTTGTTTTTAGCAAATCTAAACTGTTAAGATTTCAGCATTAAATGGAGGAATGAGCAATGAAGCTGCCTCCGACCAGCAAAAAATCTTTAGAACTTACTTGGTGGCCAAGGAGGTTCGGCGACTTGCGGTCCTGGGGCTTCACACATCGGCCTGCGGAGAGGCCCACGTATCCCAGGAGCGCAGGCGGTTCGCAAGCGCCCCTGGGATCACATGGGCTGACCCAACCAATGAAAGTAGGGGGATCCACATTCATACTTATGGTGAGTTCTGTTTCTACCAAGCTGCCATAAGTATGAATGGGAATACCACCCAAAACACACAGACACATTAAATAAATTAAAATAACACATTACATATTTAAAATTAACGAAAATGCCATTTAATTAAATATTTTATACAAGAATTATTTTTTTGAAATTTAACAAGACTTAAAATAAGCTTAACTCAATGTACAGGGTCTTTAATATATAAATGAGTGATAACATTATATTTTTCTATTTTTTTAAAACTCTTACACCGGTAAAAGCAGGACTTACGTCTGTTTTAATCAGCATAAAAATTTCAAGGGCGTAAGAATTTCAAGAATTACAGCTCAACTCTCCGGCCACAGAAGCACTTTACTGTCAGATGCGTGCGATCTGTTAAAAGGATTCTTGACAGATCGTAAGTTCCGGTTTAGGTACATGCCTAAACCCGGAACTTGTGCGGCCCCTACGGGCACGTGCGCACCTCGTACCCGCCCGTAGGAGCTGTGAATTTAGCCACAATATGTTTCTCATGCCATGTTTGCATCACGTAGCCTGAAAACATAATGTCTACACAGGTGTAGAGTCTAGAATCCGTAACCCTCGGGACCGAGGCCGTTCCAGATTCCGGGCTTTTCCGGACTTTCACTCGTCTTTCTGATGTCACAAATCCAGAAACACTTGAGCCCAGGTTCATTTATTTCCGGAAATTGTAATATCAGAAGCGGGGGAGGCGGGGCAGCGGAAGGCAGCCCTGTCGATGAGGTTGTTGGGCGGGGCCCAGCTGAAGAGAAGCTGTTCAGGTGGTGTCCCGCCATGGAAGAGCTGTTTGGGTGGGGCCCCGCTATGGTGGAGCTGTTTGGGCCAGCCAGCCCCGTCGCAGAGGTGGTGTTCAGGTGGGTCGGCGAGGAGGCCCCGAGGTGAGGTGAATGGCGGCAAGGCGAGGCCCGAGGTCGGGTAACGGCAGGGGCCCCGAGGTCGGCAGGGTCGGTGAGTCCGAAATCCGGAACATTTTATGGATCCTGGAGGATCCTGCCACCGATCGGTCTGGAGTCTGGATTCCGGAACTCCAGATTTTCGTCACTGCACCAGTATGTTAAAATATTTCATACAATTATGTAGATTTTATTTCACATTGTGAGAGAAATAATCCACAAAAAATAATGAGTCAGTGGTCTGCTTCATTCCCCTAGGTGATGGTACACATTTAAAAGTATTTAAGCAGCACCTGAAAATCTCTCATGCCCATGGTATTAGATCAATGGAAATCATGTCAGCTTTTTGATAGGGTAAGTCTGCATATTACTCAGCCTGTCACAGTAAATAGTTGATATACAATCAGTTGTAGATAGACCTGTAAATCCACGACTTCACTTCCACCAGCCAATTGATCCAGCTCCACATTTTGAGTCAATTATATTCTCCTTCATACTTTCCTAGTGTTGGGAAAGATTTGGTGCCTGAGAAAGACACTACTTTATCAATACCCACCGCTAATGGGGAAAGAAATGTGCTGAAATGGACAGGCCTGCAAGTGAGCAATCTATCACCAGTCCACTGTACAAGCTTGTTGCATCCCATATACAGCAGCAATATCTGCTCTGCTATGGTTTCCACATCAGTCATGGTCAGAGCTGAAGGAGCATTCCAAGCATTTATCTTTTGATCAATCTTTGTGCTAGACTTCATTTAAAAAAAAATGATATGGCTTGACTTCCCTTGGGAAAGCCTGCACAGTAACGACTCTAACATTTCGACATCCTCCTCCCTCCCCCTTCCCCACCATATCATTGAATGAAAAGCGAAGCTGTCATAACGTCGGGAGATTCTCTTTGTAGTTTGTGAATTGCTAAAGTGTTCATGATAGATAGTGGCTCTGTCGCCATTTAACTCAGCCCTTTTCTGTCACATTCCACTGGAAGATAGTGATTAAAGGAAGATTGAATCACCAAAGTTAGCACGGCCCAGAGTTGGCATTTTCATTAAGAATAGTGTTTCAGTACTTTGGCAACAAAGACCCTGGTAGGGAGGTTGCTTGAACTGGCACTGTATAAAGTAATGACTGGATGCACTTCCTTATTTTCCATTCTTTATTGTTTCCTGTTTGATCCATTTCCCATGTTCCTCTGTCATTGTTGCTTTTATCTGTAGGTCCTGCAAGCTGAAGCTAGCTTCATACAATTATGATTGCCCTTCTGAGTATCATTTTATAATGTACTCCAAACACTTTTCTGCTATTGAAAATTATGAAAATACATGTCTGATTAGTGGTACGTAGCATTTGCGCCACACAAGTGCCAGACAATGACTATCTCCAACAAGCGATAGTCTAACCACCTCCCCTTGACATTCAATAGCATTACCATTGCCGAATCTTTCACCATCAACATCCTGGGGGTTCACCATTGACCAGAAACTTAAGTGGACAAGCCACATAAATACTGTGGCAACAAGAGCAGATCAGAAGCTGGGTATTCTGAGGTGACTCACCTCCTGACTCCCCAAAGCCTTGCCACCATCTACAAGGCACAAGTCAGGAGAGTGATGGAATACTCTCCAATTGCCTGGATGAGTGCAGCTCCAATAACACTCTTGAAGCCCAACACCATATAGGACAAAGCAGCCCACTTGATTGGCACCCCATTCACCACCTAAAACATTCACTTCCTCCACAACCGCACACTGTGGCTGCAGTGTGTACCATCTACAAGATGTACAGCAGAAACTTGCCAAGGCTTCTTTGGCGGCATTTCCCAAACCCGTGACCTCTACCACCTCGAAGGACAAGGGCAGCAGGCACATGAGAACATCATCACCTGAAGGTTCTCCTCCAAGTCACACACCATCCTATCTTGGAAATATATCGCCATTCCATCATTGTCACTGGGTCAAAATCCTGGAAATCCACCCTCACAGCACTGTGGGTGTACCTTCACCACACGAACTGCAGCGGTTCCAGAAGGCAGCTCACCACAACCTGCTCAAGGGCAATTAGGCATGGGCAATCAATGCTAGTCTTACCAGTGACGGCCACATCCAATGAACAAATTTTTTTTTAAATCAAAGATTTGTTCCTACTAACTGATTTCTCTGTGGTATGTCAGCAGTTTCTCTCATGGCAGGAAAAAGCATGAAAATGGATGAACCTTGATGAGAAAACTTTTTGAGGTTATAGCTTTGTACGTTATAATTGCTGTTACAGAAATTAAGATGGTGCCATGTGTGCAGAAAATGTCACCAAGAGGCAGAATGTAGATGAGGAATGGGATAAATCCTTGGCCCCCTCCTATGTTGGAAATAGCACAATAATTGGCACAATAAAGATTGAAAAAAGACAGCAGCAAGTTACTTGAAGTATGTGAATTGTGAGGCTATATATCGTTTAATTTTGGTGAAAAGGTAGAGTATAAAAGCAGGGAGCAATTCATACTCAAGTCTCCTATTTCATTGAGATTAACAGAGGGAAATATACTTCTAAATGTTGGGCTTGGAGGAAGGAACTTGATATCTTTAATACATTACAATATTCATTTTGACATATATATTTTCACCTGTTTTAGTAAGAACTACAGAACTGCCAATTGTTACCCTGCCTTGGCTATATTGATTCTGCTGTGCTTTTAAATGGGAATGGAGATCCAAATACTATTCATGCTGACTGACATATCTGTCACCTGCTTGAACCATGCACAGGCAGCCAATAGAATTACATAGAATGTGCAGCACAGAAACAGGCCCTTTGGCGCAACTGGTCTATGTCAGTGTTCATGCACCACAAGAGCCTCCTCCCAGCATGAGGTCATGCACTTTCGCAGAAAAAATCAAAGAGCAAGTTATTATTTAAATGGAGAAAGATTGCAAAGTGCCGCAGTACAGCGAGATCTGGGAGGACTTGTGCATGAAACACAAAAGGCTAGTATGTAGGTACAGCAAGTGATCAGAAAGGCCAATGGTATCTTGGCCTTTATTGCAAAGGGGATAAAGTATAAAAGCAGGAAAGTCTTACTACAGCTATATAAGGTACTGTTAAGGCCACACCTGGGATACTGCATGCAGTTTTGGTTTCCATATTTACGAAAGGATATACATGCTTTGGAGGCAGTTCAGAGAAGGTTCACTAGGTTGATTTCCGGGATGAGGGGGTTGACTTATGAGGAAAGGTTGAGTTGGTTGGGCCTCTACTCATTGGAATTCAGAAGAATGAGAGGTAATCTTATTGAAATGTGTAAGATTATAAAGGGGCTTGACAAGGTAGATGCAGAGAGGATGTTTCCACTGACGGGGGAGACTAGAACTAGAGGGCACGATCTTAGAATAAGGGGCCGCCCATTTAAAACAGAGATGAGGAGAAATTTCTTCTCAGAGGGTTGTAAATCTGTGCAATTCGCTGCCTCAGAGAGCTGTGGAAGCTGGGACATTGAATAAATTTAAGACAGAAATAAACAGTTTCTTCAATGATCAGGGGATAAGGGGTTATGGGGAGCAGGTGGGGAAGTGGAGCTGAGTCCATGATCAGATCAGCCATGATCTTATTGAATGGCGGAGCAGGCTCGAGGGGCCACATGGCCTACTCCTGTTCCTATTTCTTATGTTCTTATGTTCTTATGTAACCCTATCAGCTGAACTTTCTATTCCTTTCTTCCTCATGTACTTATCTAGCTTTCCTCTTAAATACATCTATGCTATTCACTTCAACTATTCACGTGGTAGCAAGTTCCACATTCTAATCACTCTCTGGATCAAGACATTTCTCCTGAATTCCCGATTGTAAGTATTAGTAACTATCTTGGATGACCCCTAAATATTACTTTTAATCACAGTGTCCGATATTGCATTGCAAACCAGAAATAAGCCACAGATGTAACAATTGAGGACACTGGTGACCTTGCCAATCATGGGCAGTGATGTTCCAATATTGCAAGATGGCTGTAGGTGTCCTTGCTGCAGATGATAAAGCTCTCTTCTGCTGACTTGGGTCAAACTATGACAGTTGTCCTGGGTCATTGGCAGGTAAATCTGCGAAGGTTTTCAGATATAGTCTGGTGCCCATGGATCTCCCTGGCATGCCTTTCATTTTGTACCATCTCAACTATGAAATACTATATTTGAAGAGCTTTAACAACAATTTACCTTAATAAAATTTGCTTCCTCCAAATATTTTCTGAAAACTGAATATCAACACAAACTTCAAGAAATTTCAAAAAAATTCTCACAAAAAACTATTTCAAATTAAAAGTAAACTTAAAATGTACGAAAAAAAATGGAAGAACTCCTGTATCCACGGAGTTTACCTTGCTCCTATTACAAATGGGTGCATAAAAGAAAAACAGCAAACCTGGCACAAATACCATCAAATTGAGCTGGGTGTTCATTTTAATATTAGCATCAAATCTGGGACCTTAATGAGGCTCACACACAAAATGGGTGGCATCATTTCAGCTCATTAAAAAGAGAAGGGTGTTAAATTTCAGGCCTGAAAAATTGATGCAGGGAAAGGTGTAATATCTTTACAACATCACTAACAAACACACAATATGGCTCTTAATAGAAACTGTCATCATGTGACTTTGCCACATGACCATTTATTGTTCTTACATCAGTAGTTGCATTACATCAGTAGTCCACTAGGGTGGAGCTCTCTATTACACTTCTCCCTCCTTATTGAAGAAGTAATCATAACAAAATTATCATTATACATTACTTGCATGGTATACACAACAAAATATATTAACTTATTTTCCCATATTTACAATTCAAACTTAACCACTGGTTTTCTGTTTCGAAGAGGATACCTTTGTTCTTGAACAGAACTTTCCAAACTTGTTGCAGAATTTAGACTCATTCTAAGCGGAGCCTGATGAGAGTTTTTCTCCAAGGGCAGCCCTTGACCTACATTTGAACTCTCTACAACGTCAGTCTGCTTTTCTGTCCAACTCGGACTCGGATTCAGATTTAAGTTCTGACTTTCTCTTGGACATGTTTCTAGTATATCTGATGTAAGATTTGTAACTGGTACTGTACTTGTATCAAGACTATCTGACTCATCAGAAATAATCGAATCATTTCAACTTTCAACTCGTTCCACATCTGTAGGTATAATATGATCAATGTGAACAAACCTAACCTTTCCATGATCAAACATCTTGACCAAATATGTGCGAAGGCCACATATCTTCATTGCTCTAACCTGCTAACCACTTCAAACATTTATGGTGATGGTTCTTCACTCTAACCTTCTGATTCAGTTTAACACTTCTCTCTCTTACTCTAACTCTATTATGATTCTCTTTCTGTCTTGATTGTTTCTCTTCTACTAACTGTGCCAAGTTTGGCTTTAACAACGAGAACCTGGTTTGTAGCTGTCATTTGAGAACCAACGCTTCTTGTGTTCAACCAGTAGTTGTAAGAAGAGTATTGCGATAAGTAATCAGAAGATTTGCCAATTTGTGGTCAAACGACAACTGCCGTTTCCTTGGATTTGGATCCAACATTTACTTGATGAGGGCTCTGCTGCACAATTTGAAGCAGGGTGTTACGGTGGAACTTTGATATGTTTCACACTATTTTTGCTCATGAACTGTGCAAATTCTTCTGAACAAAATTGTGGCCCATTATCAGACACAATTTCTTCTGGGAGGCCATATGAAGAAAGTCTTTGCAAATTGCCAAGTGTTTTACTTGTTATTTTCTGCATTAGAAACACCTCTACCCACTTCGAATGATTATCAATCACAATGAACAATTGCTGTCCTTCTAGCTCATGTAACATTTGCCACACACTGGGTATCCATTTCCATGGTTGTAATGGTAATAATGGTGATTTCTTGCTTACCTATTGACATGTTGTGCACTGACTGATGATGTACTCTAAATCTTTATCCACCATAAGTAACTCTGTGCAAAACACTTGGTCAAGCACTTTCCCAGGTAGTGGTCATGACGATCTCCTCATTATTTGGACTAGAACTTATTTGGGATAACTACTCTTGCACCTCACATGATACAATCTTTATCCACTGACATTTTTTCCGATGAACTAAGTATGGATAGATATCTTCCTCTGATACCTGGTTTAGCAAGACATTTGCTATGTATTCATAGACCTTTGACATAATTGGGTCACATTTGATTGCTCTACCAATCTCTTCAGCTGTGACTGGCAGCTCATTAATGTAAGAAAAATAGAACACTTCTTCCCTATTGGATGTAACTTGAGATGCAACCTGGATGGAGCATCAGCATTAATGTGATCAGCATTACTTAGAGATAATGTTCACATTTTCTAGTCTTTTGAGTTCTTGCTCAACTTTTTCCTTGAATGCGTATGGTATGGGACGTGGCTTGCAGTAAACTGGTCTTGCCTCCTTCTGAGTAGCCTCGCAACTCTATCTTTGATTTTTCCAATTGAAAATCATGCAACTTGTCGCAATATAACAATTCCGGTACTATGCTCACGGAGACGACAGTGTCGATTTCCATGGGTATACTAGTTCCTGTACCGTTTACTTGGATGATGTTACTTTGCGAATCGCTGTTAGATACCCTCATACTCCTGATAATGTATATCTCGAGAACCTCCTTGTCTGTTGCTTCTCTTCAATGCTATACAGTGTCTGGCGATTTCTACTTCTAGCATTGAAAATCTGCTAACTCTTCAGTCACCACACCTTTTTAAGATGTCCAGATTTCTTGCCCCAGACACACTCTGCCTTTACATATGGATAGCTTTGAGCAATGTGCTGTCCCAGGCACCAATAGCACGACTTCGATGTAGTGTTACTTTGGCCGGTTGCTGAAACCTTGGGGCCCAACTGGCTTTTACTTTTAACCGGCAGGCGATGCACCTCAGTTGTCTGACGACTGGAAAAGGTGCAAAACTCTTGGGAGTATTTAGCTGTCTGACAAGCTAAATCAAAAGTCAAGTTCGGGGTTGTCAACAATTTCCTTCTGATTGTTTGTGGGATGAAAAATGAAGCAAAGTGATTATAAGAACATAAGAAATAGGAACAGGAGTAGGCCATACTGCCCCTCGAGCCTGCTCCGCTATTCAATAAGATCATGGCTGATCTGATCATGGACTCAGCTCCAGTTCCCTGTCCACTCCCCAAAACCCCTTATCCCCTTATCGTTTAAAAAACTATCTATTTCTGTCTTAAATTTATTCAATGTCCCAGCTTCCACAGCTCTCTGAGGCAGCAAATTCCACAGATTTACAACCCTCTGAGAGAAGAAATTTCTCCTCATCTTAGTTACAAATGGGCGGCCCCTTATTCTAAGATTATGCACTCTAGTTCTAGTCTCCCCCATCAGTGGAAACATCCTCTCTGCATCCACCTTGTCAAGCCCTCTCATAATCTAATACGTTTCGCTAAGATCACCTCTCATTCTTCTGAATTCCAGTGAGTAGAGGTCCAACCTATTCAACCTTTCCTCTTAAGTCAACCCCCTCATCTCCAGAATCAATCTTGTGAACCTTCTCTGAACTGCCTCCAAAGCAAGTATATCCTTTCAAAAATATGGAAACCAAAACTGCACGCAGTATTCCAGGTGTGGCCTCACCAATACCCTGTATAGCTGTAGCAAGACTTCCCTGCTTTTATACTCTATCTCCTTTGCAATAAAGGCCAAGATTCCACTGGCTTTCCTGATCACTTGAGGAGGACCAGACATTACACCCCCCGCAAGTACAAGGTGAAGCATTCTTACCTCGACTTGCCCGACACCACCTGCCTTCAGAAACTGTGTTTCCACAAAAAGGTTATCACTGAGGTATGCCAGCTGATAAGGGCAGATCTGCAGCCTGCCAGCACCATCAGTACTGCTCTGTCTGTCGAGGTCAAAGTCACTGCAGCACTGTCGTTCTACGCCTCGGGTTCAGGCCACAGCTGGGGACATTTGAGGACTTTTTCAGCATGCCACACATCTCTGCATTAGACAGGTCACTGAAGCCCTGTACGCATGCAGGAGGGACTTGATCAGCTTCGCTATGACCAGGGAGGCACAGAGTGAGAGGGCTCCAGGAGTCTCCAGAATTGCAAACTTCTCCAAGGTGCAGGGAGCAATAGACTGTATGCACATTGTGATGCGGACACCTTTTCAGGATGCTGAGGTTTTCAGGAACCGCAAGGGATTCCACTCCCTGAATGTCCAACTGGTTGTCGACCACCAGCAAATTATACTGGCAGTGAATGCTCAATTTCCGGGCAGCATCCATGATCCTCACATCCTGCGTGAGAACACTGTATCTGACTTGTTTAACAATCAGCCACAAGGTCAATGCTGGATGCTTGGTGACAAAGGATATGGCCTCGCCACCTGGCTGATGACCCCACTGCGTGACGCCCAAATTAAAGCCGAGAGGCGATACAATGAGAGCCACAGAGCAACTTGCAATATCGTGGAGAAAACCATTGGAGTGCTGAAGCAGCGGTTTAGATGCCTGGACCACTCAGAAGGCGAGCTCCAATACCACCCTGAGCAAGTAGCTCAATTCATGGTGGTGTGCTCCATGCTGCACAGCTTGGCTATCAGAAGGGGACAAGAATTGTCTGATGAGTCTGACAGTCCACCTCACCACAGAGAGGAAGAGGAGGACAAGTAGGCAGACGCTGACATTGGCCCAGACAATCAGGCTGACGCTGAAGCCATGCCCCTGCCCCCTGTAGACCGCATGAAAGGGCCTGTGGTGGCATGATAGCTGCAAGAGCCTTACGTCAGGAGCTCATCAATCATCGCTTTGCCTGAAAGAACATTGGTGTTATTTACAAGGCTGACACACTGCTGGGTGTGCAGGTGATACATCAATGGTGGACATCACCTTGGTGACAGTTAAAGTTTAAGTTGATTGAAGTTAAGTGTAATTATACCCTTTGATGTTAAGGAATCACCAGTGTGTAACGGTGCAGCTATCTGAGTCAATGCGCTACAAGGTTTTGTTAAATAAAAAACATTTAAACCGAACATTAGTCTGAAATCATCAGTATTTCTGTACAAACTAACCCTCCCCTCCCCCCCAGCTTCTCCTCCCCACCTCTACCCCTTCCCCTCCTGACTTCAAGCCTCCTGGTGATGCTCCTCAGGTGATGCTTCATTTGCCGGGGGTGGTATGATGATGGGGTGGGGGGGGGGTGGTGACAGCCGAAACGTTGCTTGGACGGATACGGGAGAGGACAGTCCCAAGGTGGGAACATGCTCCGAGGCAGAAGCAAGATGCTGCTGCTGGCTCTCACGTGTGGTTGGCAATGGGGGTGCGGCACCTTGGGGTGCAGTGCCACGCTCCGGGACCAAGGGGAGCCCTCTTCCACCAGTGTTCCTGGCTACCAGCTCCAGGGCCTCCTTCATCCCTTCCATGTTATATCTTATTTGTTGGACAAAAACTCGGTGCCAACTATGTTCTTGGTGCTTAGTAGGCTTTTTGCGACTGGTGAATCTCCCTCGTGCCTCCCACAACAGTCAGACAAGCACACCACAGCCACACATGCTTTCAGTGCCTTTGAGCTCCCTCTCTGTCTCGTCTTCTGTGCATGTCATGGTGACCCTTGACCTCCTGAAGCTGGAATTGAGTGTTGCCATGCTGTTGTTGAGAACAGCGACACTTTACGGCAGAAGGTCAAAAAAATTGAATGCTGTTAGCGTTAGTGTTTTCTCAGAAGAATCACTCAACACTCAGAGTTGGTTCCAATGCCGATGCGGCCTTTATTAATGCTTAGCGGGGAGGAAGTCTCAGGACTGTATCCAGGCTTCTCTCCACAGAACAAAGGGTTACATGGATTTTTATATGTTTCACAACATTTTACTACAGTTACTCAGCCCATCACGGCTGGACACAATCCAATCAAAACGATTATAGATTACATATAGGTTCTTTTAACCCAATAGAATTCCCCTGGTGCCTCAGGAACTATATGTTCAGTTATTGTCAGCTCGGGCTTGTTACAGGAGATAGGTTCTCTCCCTATCTCTTTCTTCTTGGGGAAATAATTGGTTTATGACCTTGTTTACAGGAGATGGGTTCTCTCCTTATCTCTTTCTTCCTGGGGAATTAATTGGTTTATTATTCTTATCCTGCATCCAAGGCATTCCTGGTAGTGGGCCTCACAGGGTTATTGCTCGGTCATTGCTCAGTCAATAGTTAACAGCTTGACTACCTGATTTCCCATCATGCCTGGGCAGCCATTTTATGTGTGGCCACTTTAAACTTATATGAGTTTAGATATATTTAGCAGGTGCCTAATGCCTAGTGTTTTGATATATTCTGCAGGTGCCTACTTCCTACAACAACTCCCCCTTTTGGTAAAGGGACTAGTCCTGGTCCCCTTTTAACCGACCGTTCTACCTTTACTAGATATTTGTGCACGGCCCGGTACTCCCTGCCTCAACGTGCTGGCCAGTCACGCGGTTTCAGGAGTCCCGGTTGCTTAAATCAAATTGACAAAGGCCAAATTCTCCTGCCCCCTTATCAAACAGGCTTGTTTAGTATCCGGGGAACGGTGATTTGTCCCTCTTCGCTGTGCGTGGTGTCTGCATGCCTGGCAGGCCATTATGCCCCATGTTATCGCTAAGATCAATTGTATCCCGACCAGTATGTGTGAAATTATTCGAATCCATGGATGTATGTTCACATTTATTCCCCAGTCCCAGACCTTTCTCCACCAACTCTGACTTTGTAAGTCTCCATCGATATCTTCTTCCAGTACTTTGATTTTACTTTAAAGTTGGTGATATAACTTTACGGATTGACCCACTCTGAGCCTCAATTCTCGTAATACTTCGGTTAGATGTGGGATAGGGACCTGATATGGCTCGTCATAATCCTGCAAATGATCATGGAGCTGATCGGTTACCTCAATAACTTCAGACTTCCGGCGCCTAACCTGGGTGATATGTGCTTGCCCGATCGCGACAGGTCGTAGTGGTGTAAAGCAAAAGTTTGGCTGTGGTATAGGGCACTGCAGGTCATTATACTGGTATGAACGCTCTGTGGTAGAGACGCAGTATCTTCCCTTCCCTCCGTAGCCTGCCCTCGCGAAGTGCCTGTGTGCGGGCACTATTTCAAGTACACACCCGTCGGTTCGGTTAAATCCGCACTTGTCTTGCTCACCTCGGCCCACCGGGTGAGGGCATACTGTGATTTCCCCCTTTTTCTTGCAATCTGCTAGGGAAATTCCGGTAAGTATGTTGTTTCGACGAACGGCAGAGGTGGTGGTCAGGTAGTTGCGTATGGAGACATTTTCCCGTATTACTCCGATATTCTCTAGTTGGTATAGGGGGAACGGCCCTGAGTCCGGCGTGGCTATAGGGATCATCAGGACTATCCCTATCCCGGTAGTCCTACCCATCTGGCAATCTGGAATTGCTGGGTATACTCGGGTCAGTCCCTTCAGAGTACAATTATCCAATGTCCCCCTCTGGTTAGCCAACTGAGCTAAATGTGAACTGTCTATCCAATCGGGTAATTCCCCGTGTTGGATCTGGTCGAGATTGTGGTGGATCTGTCCCACCATCCACAGACCATAAGCGTGACAAAGTTGCCCCTGTCTTTGCTTTCCTGTATCTTCTTTTTCTCTATCAATGAGGTGATTGATGGTTTTGGCGTGAGCTTCCAGGACTGAGATACCATCCAACTGGATTTCGGCACCCTCCTTTCCTAGGTTGGCTTGGTCTTCCTGGTTTTGCTCCACCCTCTCGAATAACCCCTTCATCACCCCTCTAAGCTGTTCCACCCTCTTGTTTAATCCTTGTATATCTATCGAGTTCACTACAGAGGTCTCTGTATTGAAAACGGTAGCAACATCATTAACTATTTCCCTCTTCATCCTGGGGGCTAACCCCTGTCCCCGGAACCTACTGGCACCCATTGCATCGGCAGCCTGTTGCATTACAACTTTACTTAATACATTGTACATTTTCCTTGACTGTTCTGTACAGTATTCCGGCATCTGGATGCCTGAAATATTGATCAGGACAGGCACAATTTCATGTTTAACATTATCATACAATAATTCCCTTTCGTTGTACATTACAATCCCATTTTCTGGTCTCTTAGTAGTTATGGGACAAGGCAGTTCCTCAGGCAATGTAGTGGTTCTTATGGGGCACGGTGTCGGAGGGGGTGAGAAACATACATACAATGATATTGTTGCCGCCCCCGCCTCCTCGTAATACCCACACAGCCCCATTCCCTTCTTGCGGATGACTGATTGCTGGGATTGTCCCGGAGGCGTGCAAATTATGCCGAAAGTACATTCATCGGGCCCTTTGACATCCCTCCGTTTAATGCAGCTGCTCCTTATACCCGTGGAGCACTGTACACATACTCCTATTCTTATTAGGATTCACTTGTAACCATGCATTAAAATAAGTCCTGTCCTTGCTCCAGTCCTTGGCTGCTGGGATGCACATTCCATCCGTTAAATTAAACAAGACTCCATAGTTCATGTAGTTGTTTATTTCCAGTGTGCTCTGCTGTCCGTCGGTGTTGCCCAGGGTACGTGCATGTCGCAGGGCTATCCATATTACGAGTAGCGCCGTTCGTATTCCTATTCCGGTAAGTATTATCTGTAATTTTAAACAGACGGCCTGGTCGTCACCAGGGGTTAAGTTTTTTTGCTCTACGAGTGTCCTGGTCACCCTGCAAAATCAGAAGCACAAGGTTACAATCGAACCATTTCGAGCTGAATCTGTAGGGCGTGCGCCCGTGTCTTTACCCACTTAAATATTACCCAAACTCCTATTATGACCAAGGCCAAAGCTATTCCTCCAAACATCGTTGTCTGCTTTACCGTTAGGTTGGGTTTGTGGACTACACCTACCCACCATGGGGTACATTGGCTCTATTGCCATAGGTGATGGTGCTATGGCTGCGCACTGCACTATCCGTCTAGTCCCGTTATCTCTTCCAGCCTGTTTATCTTAGCTTTTAACTCTTCAATTTGTTTTATTGAGTATCTATTTCTTTATTGTATCAGGCAAGTATTATTACATAAGCTAGTTCTGTTTTTATTTTTGTTTCCTCTGTTAGGTGAGTCTTTTTTTTCTATTAAGAAATCCAAATTAATAATGTTTAGTATAAAACGGCTGTCAATGGAAAGGGTTAACTCCTTTCCAGGTTTGTAAGAAGACCTGATGTCATTACGTGACTTCACGTAATCATCTGAAAAAAAAAGTCTTTGTGCCTTCAAAACTGACTTCGAAATTAGGAATCCGTTAAACAGCATAAATCATTAGAGTAAACTCCAATGTTTTCTTAATTTCTAATTCAAGTACTTGCCAAAGAATTTTTTAAAAAAATTGTTTTAAAACGAGACCACAATAGCAATTTTGTTTACTGAAATTCAATTTTGTTTTTTTTTATTTCTCTCTTTCTCCTCGTTATCTTCAAAACCCTCCTGCTTGTTTAGACTGTTCGGGACTTTTCTTGATAAACACTGTCCATTTTGGAAATCTTTTCAAACTGCATTGAAACGTTCTCATAATTTAAAATTCGAATCCATGTCGTGTTTTTTACCTCTTCCAATTTTTTTTTCCTTCTAATTAAACCAATATCTTTTTCACAGCAAACATCAACTAGTATTTAGTAAGTTATGTCTTTTTCCATTTAGTCCGTTACATCTTTTTTTTTTTCTTTCTTCAAATTAGGTTTTGTATTTTACACGGAGGGTTCGTAACTCCATAAAGTTGTTAATTTAAAATCATTTGTTTACTTTCAAAGTGGCGTCTTTATCTTTTTCTTTTTCTCCACAACTGGAATGGAGTCCAGCTTTGAGAGTTATCTCAAAATGCTCCAGTTTCAAAGTCGTTACTAAAGCTTGCTGTTTTTAACATTTTCCAAAAGTCCCTTTTACACCTTCGCAGATAGCTCGCCACTCGCCCAGAAGTTTGACCTGATCAGATTTAATTTAATAATTTTTTTTTTTTAATCCACCTCAGTATTTTCTGTGCCTTCTCTGAATATCTCAAAATCCCAATTCAAACTTTGTAATTTCAATCTTTAATTAAAACTTTTTTTTTTTCTAGAAGCTCTTTTTATTTAAAGCATTCTTTATCTCATTCCGAGACTAAATTTATGTCTTTCAACCCAATCAATCATTGCATGTTTTCTTTCGGCAAGTAAGTGAGCATGTCAAATAAATCTTTTGCTCAACAAACCAATCCTTTATACATTTGTTTACTTTCCTAGCTCCGTAACTTATCATCCGAATAAATCCACACCTGCGTTTCTAACTTAAATGTCTTAAAACTTCCCACATACAGGACAACACTACAAAGGGTTAGCTAAAATAAACAGACACTTGCATTCCTCTTCCAACCAGGCTTTCAGAAACATGACAACATAAAAATTCATTCCGCAGTCACAAAATCACACAGGGACTCTCACTCAACGACCAGACATTTACAAAAGTCTCTCTTCTTTCCTATTAATTTTTTTGATCCATGACCTTTCAGGGAATTCATAGTTTTATCTAAATAATTCCTCACATAACTTTTGTAGTGGACCCCCGGTATTGGTTTTTTTTTTCGTTCCTTCACCCACCATTCTCATTGGGCTGCTTGCAGATCCCACCCTGCTCTAATCATTTTCTCCATTAGTTTCTTTTGCTTTTCTGCCAGATGGCAGGTAAGGGACCCTTCTGATCCCCACTCGAGTTTACTTGCTTTCATGGCCATTCCTGGGTAGGACTAGTACCGTTAGGAATCTACTCTCAGAGGTCCGCTTTCTATCTAGCGTAATTTGTAGTAAACCGTCTCCTAGCTACTGTCAGGTCACAAGTTCTGCTGTTACACAGACTTATACAATTCTTAAAACGCATTTAAGCAATTCCCGCAGTGCTTACGTTAACCTTAACAACTACCTACCACCGCTCTTGTCCGTTGGTCCGACCCTGTTCACAGGTTTGGATTCCGTTAGCCGCTGTACACCGCTTGGTTCTACCCCGGAGTATTTCAAATTACACTACTGGGTCCGTAAGATGTCTCTCGGTATCACGATCCCATTGTCTAAGTGTGTTCCCTATGCCTACTTGGTTCCTGGCCATCACGTGGGACAAAAGTTCTCTTAATTCAGGCTCAGGCTAGGCGTTTGAGATATTAGACTGTCTCTTCGTGTCAATCAACCAGCTTCCACCTTCCGCACCCTTTAATACTTAAAAATTGTTTTTTATACTCACCCGGGTTTTTCCAAGGGCGTCCAGCAACTCCGGGAAATCCTGCCGACTACGCCACTGTTAGCGTTAGTGTTTTCTCAGAAGAATCACTCAACACTCAGAGTTAGTTCCAATGCCGATGCGGCCTTTATTAATGCTTAGCGGGGAGGAAGTCTCAGGACTGTATCCAGGCTTCTCTCCACAGAACAAAGGATTACATGGATTTTTATATGTTTCACAACATTTTACTACAGTTACTCAGCCCATCACGGCTGGACACAATCCAATCAAAATGATTATAGATTACATATAGGTTCTTTTAACCCAATAGAATTCCCCTGGTGCCTCAGGAACTACATGTTCGGTTATTGTCAGCTCGGGCTGATTGATGACCTTGTTACAGGAGATAGGTTCTCTCCCTATCTCTTTCTTCTTGGGGAAATAATTGGTTTATGACCTTGTTTACAGGAGATGGGTTCTTTCCTTATCTCTTTCTTCCTGGGGAATTAATTGGTTTATTATTCTTATCCTGCATCCAAGGCATTCCTGGTAGTGGGCCTCACAGGGTTATTGCTCGGTCATTGCTCAGTCAATAGTTCACAGCTTGACTACCTGATTTCCCATCATGCCTGGGCAGCCATTTTATGTGTGGCCACTTTAAACTTATATGAGTTTAGATATATTTAGCAGGTGCCTAATGCCTAGTGTTTTGATATATTCTGCAGGTGCCTACTTCCTACAACAAATGCTAACACCCATAAACTGGGTGATAAACCAGCCATTGCACACCAAAGTTGGTGGGGCGATGATGAAAGTTTGGTCAGTACATTTTGCAGACCCATTGCGCATGCGTAGAACTCCGAATCGGATCCCGGGAAAAGCCGAAGCTTAAAGGTGTGGCATAGTAATGCACTCATTAAAGTTTTCAAAATCATTTCTTTTCAACCTGTACTGTTATGTCTGTCTGCTGCTGCAAACTCGGAGGCTCACACACCATGCTCTGTGTAAACGTTGCACTGAACTGTGACCTCTGAGGGAAGGACTTCCTCATCCCTTTAAGTAGTCACCAGTTAACGACTCTGCAAGCCTGTACCGACTGTTTTTTCCATACATTGTTATTGGCGGGTGCTCAATGAGGATCACGCACCGAATCGGGGCACAAGTGTGTGCATTGCACCAGGAATACGTCATGATCGGAGTAATCGTCAGTAGCCAGGCGCTAATCGTTTGGTGAGCCTCTAATGAATTTTCTGTCGAGGCGCTAAAAGCTGCGTTCCCGGTCGCTAAGCTCTAATGCTCGCATTAATGCCCCCTTTGGCCACTAACTAAGGCTATAGACAACCGAAAATCCAGCCCAAAGTGTTGTTCTGCACTGACTATCATAACGTTTCACCAGTATTAATGGACTCAGAGTTACAACAGTGACTCAAACTTTGTTCACATTGTAAAATCTTAACTTGGAAAAAGTTCCAGCCTGCAGTTCCCATTCATTGCCAACGTCTATTCTGCAGTGTGTTGTGTTTGTCAGTCAGCTGTATGGCTGTAATTGACAACAAAGATTGCTCTTCAGCTGACGTTCTTCACCCAGTCACGCCGACATAGTTTGAGACTGACTTCTTATTTCAAATTTGACTGGTTTTAGAATTGAAGCAATAGTGGCCTCCAATCCACATTTCGAGTGACTTTTTTTTCAACAAATATTATTCCACCACCAGCAAACTACCACGAAAAATGTTCTGATTTTTATTTTATTGAGTTTCAGGTGAAAAATTACTCCTGATGTCCTGCTGGAGCCATCATATTTAATGTGGACGGGCCGCGTAGATGCTGGCTAAATTTTTTTGACCACTTATGCAGTAACCCCATTAAACAAGATGTCTACAAAATAGGAACAGTTGAACTGGAGGCAGGTAGAACCAGATGGGTTAGATGTGATCCCTAAGAAAAATAAATGTTTTTTTTAATAATTAGGCTTCAAAAGCATAATTGTAAACATATATACAGCACATTACTCTCTCCACAAAATTGAATATAAACTGCTCGTGAAGCTCATGCATTGGCCAAAGAAACCCCTTCTGTTGCATGCTTAGGGGCTCTGTCCATGAAGGAGAATTATTTGAAAATATGCTTTGAACATCACAGGCTTAACCTGAAGAAACATATCAGAGATTAACATAGTGAATTCCTTTAAAGTGCAGTGACTGTTACGCAAATAAACAGAAGTCATTGCACAGGTGACTGTGATAACACTTCACGGAATGTACTCTGGGTGGGGGGACTTTAATGTCCATCACCAAGAGTGGCTCAGTAGCACCACGATTGACCGAGCTGGCCGACTCTTGAAGGACATAGCTGTCAGACTGGGCCTGCGGTCGGTGGTTAGAAATACAACACGAGGGAAATCCTACTTGACCTCGTCCTCACCAATCTATCTGTTGCAGATGCATCTATCCATGATAGTATTGGTAGCAGTGACCACCGCACATTCCTTGAGGAGACAAAGTCCCATCTTCACACTGAGGACACCCTCCATTGTGCTGTGTGGCACCACCGCCCTCTTAAATGTGATAGATTCAGAACAAAACTGGGCATCCATGAGGCGCTGTGGGCCATCTGCAGCAGCAGAATTGTATTCCACCACATTCTGTAACCTCCTAGCCCAGCATATCCCTCACTCTACCATTGTCATTAAGCCAGGGGACCAAGCTGCAAAACAGGACTACATGCATGCTAAACAGCAGAAGCAGAATGCTGTGGACAGAGGTAAGCAATCCCACAACCAATGGATCAGATCAAAGCTCTGCAGTCCTGCAACACACAGTTATGAATGGTGGTGTACAATTCCACAACTCATGGGAGGAGGCGCCATGAATATCCCCATCCTCAATGATATTGGAGCCCAGCTCATGATTGCAAAAGACAAGGCTGAAGCGTTTCCAACCATCTTCAGCCAGAAGTGCCGAATAGACAATCTATATCAGCCTCCTTCTGAGGTCCCCACCATAACACAAGCCAGTCTTCAGCCAATTTGATTCACTTCACGAGATATAAAGAAATGGCTGAACGCACTGGATGCATAAAAGACTTTGGACCCCGACAACATACAACTGTTGTGCTGAAGACCTGTTCCCCAGACTAGCCACAACAAGCTGATCCAGTACAGCTACAACACTGGCATCTATCCAACCCAGGCGCAAACTCACCCAGGTATGTACTGTCCACAAAAAGCAGGGCAAATCCAATCTGGAAAACTACTGCCCCATCAGCCTACTTTCAATCATCAGCAACATGAAGGAAGGTGTCATCGACAGTGTTATCAAGCGACACTTACTCACCATTAATCTGCTCACAGACACTAGTTTGGGTTCCACCAGGACCACTCTGCTCCAAATCTTATTACAGCCTTGGTTCAAACATGGACAAAAGAGCTTAATTCAAGTGGTAAGATGAGAGTAGCTGCTTTGGACATCAAGGCAGCATTTGACCGAGTGTGGCATCTAGTAAAACTGAAATCAATGTGAATTGGGGGAAAACCCTTCCACAGGCTGGAGTCATACCCAGCACAAAGGAAGGTGGTTTTTGGAGGTCAATCATCTCAGCCCCTGGACATCGCTGGAGGAGTTCCTCAGGACATTGTACTCGCCCAACCATCTTCAGCTGATTCATCAATTACCTTCCCTCCATCATAAGGTCAGAGGTGGGATGTTCGCTGATGATTTGAAAGAAAGAAAGACTTACATTTATATAGTGCTTTTCACAAGCTCAGGACATCCCAAGTGCTTTACAGCCAATGCAGTGCATAATGTAGATGCGACACTTGCAAGTAGTTTTGAAGTATAGTTTGTCACTGTTGTAATGTAGGACATGTGGCAGCCAATTTGCGCAGAGCAAGTTCTCACAAACAGCAACGTGATACTGATCAGATAATCTGTATTTTTTAGTGATGTTGATTGAGAGATAAATATTGGCCAGGACACCACGGATAACTAGTCTGCTCTTCTCCTAAAAAGTGTCATAAGATCTGAGGGAGCAGACAAGGCCTCGGTTTAATGTCTCAGCCGAAAGACAACACCTCCAACAGTGCAGCACTTCCTCAATACACCACTGGAGTGTCAGCCTAGATTTTTGTGCTCAAGCCTCTGAAGTGGGACTTGAACCTTCTGACTCAGAGGCTGACACATATTGCAGTTTTCAGTTCCAGTCGCAACGCCACAGATAATGAAACAGTCCGTGCCCACATGCAGCAAGACCTGGAAAACATTTAGTCTTGGGCTGATAAGTGGCAAGTAACATTTGCACCACACAAATGCCAGAGACCATACCACCTCCAACAAGCGAGAGTCTAACCATCTCCCCATCACATTCAATGGCATTACCATCGCTGATTCCCCCACCATCAACATTCTGTGGGTCACCATTGACCATAAACCTAACTGGACCAGCCACATAAATACTGTGCAGAAGCAGGTCAGATGCTGGGTATTCTGCAATGAATGAATCACCTGACTACCAATAACTTTTCTACATCGACAATGCAAGTCAGGAGTGGGATGGAATACACTCCATTTGCCTGGATGAGTGTAGCTCCAACAACACTCAAGAAGTTCAACACCATCCAGGACAAAACAACCCACTTGATTGCCACCTCCACCATTGGCACACCATGGCTGCAGTATATACAATGTACAACATGTACTGCAGCAACTCGCCAAGGCTTCTTCAACAGCCCCTCCCAAATCCGTGACCTCTACCATCTAGAAAGACAAAGGCAGCAGGCACATGGGAACTCTATTACCTGCAAGTTCCCCTGCAAGTCACACACCATCCTGACCAGTAAATATATTGCCATTCCTTCATCGTCGCTGGATCAAAATCCTAGAACTCCCTCCCTAACAGCACTATGGGAGTACCTTCACAACATGGACTGCAGTGGTTCAAGAAGGTGCCTCACCACCAGCTTTTCAAGGACAATTTGGGATGAGTAATAAATGCTGGCCTTGCCAACGACGCCCATGAATGAATTAAAAAAAGTAATAGTAATTTTATAACAAATAATACCAATTGAAGGAATGCAGCTGCTACAAACTTAGAGATTTAAAAAAATATAATGTGCTAAAGACGAAACAGAATTGGTCATATTTTTCTTCAATGATCAAAGATAGAATATGAGCAATGTAGCAATTTAGATAAACTCAATTAATCAGTTGTAACTAGGGCAGCATACTGGGTTCCAGCACTGCTTTTTTTTCACTTCATGGAATCATATCCAGTTAAGGCAGATGGATAGAGAATCTCAAAGATTTTTTAAGGTCACTGGTGAAATGAATCCTAATGATCTCGAGCTTTGCTCCGGTCAGAGGTTCACATCACAGCCGTGTCCTGAATCATGCGCCAAATGCATATATTCAGCTTTCTCAGGTTGGTCATAAGGGTCAAGAAGCCATAATCTGGAAATTACTGTTGCCAATACTATCGTACAAATGTGTATCCTATACCCACCTGGGGCTCGCTTGCCGTGTAGGAGTTCTAAGTAGAGCGCTTGCTTAGGGAGTCTCGTGTTGGGCATGCAGACGATGTGGCTCACCCAACGGAGCTGGTCGAGTGTGGTCAGTGCTTTGATGTTGGGGATGTTGACCTGAGCGAGAACACTGACGTCGGTGCGTCTATCCTCCCAGTGGTTTCAAGGACACCCTCAAAGCCTCCTTGGTAAAGTGCAACATCCCCACTGGCACCTGAGAATCCCTGGCCCAAGACTGCCCAAAGTGGAGGAAGAGCATCCGGGAGGGTGCTGAGCACCTCTAGTCTCGTCGTCGAAAACATGCAGAAACCAAGCGCAGACAGCAAAAGGAGCGTGCGGCAAACCAGGCTCCCCACCCACCATTTCCTTCAACCACTGTCTGCCCTACCTGTTACAGAGACTGTAATTCACGCATTGGATTGCACAGCCACCTGAGAACTCACTTTTAGAGTAGAAGCAAGTCTTCTTCGATTTCGAGGGACTGCCTATGATGATGATGAATAAAAATCCCACCTCTGACTCCGGTAGTGCTCTACATGGCAGCACCTCAGTAGAAAAAAGAATTTGTTACAAGTGTTATGAGCTTGTATGATAATATAGCCAATGGTAATTTCTAGACTTCGTTTTTTTTCTCCAAAGCCTTTCGTAAGTTTACAAATACCTCCCATCTTTCTGGTGTCAACAGAAATGATACAAATACAATGATGTTGCAACATTCAATTCATTGTCTCACAATTGACATTAAATAATTCTGCAGTGACACTGTTGAATCAGTTGGCAAATGACTGCACAATATGGAATTAAATGTAAAGACCAGTTAATTCCAGGTTCAGTCCCTGGGTTGTGCTGACTCAGCTCATCTCAATGAAGGTCGCAGGCAGTTACATTTGTCCTCAGCTGAAATACTGAGAGACAAAGATTATGATTAGGTAAGGAACTAAGTGGTGCTGTATGTGTATTGGTAACAGTGCCTTGACTTAACCTTGGCCCCTCTTATGGGGTCATTGAATCTATCCTTGCAGTGTTTGGCAGTTCTTGGAGTGGAGCAGGTTGCACTGACTGCCCCATGCCAGCTTCCCCCAGACAGCCTACACCACACTCTTATTGGGCTCCTGCCCTCAGTGCCCTTGCTGCTTCTGCACTGCCCACCACCCGAAAAAAATGATGAGGCCACTGTTGCTTCAGATATTACTGCCATTGTTCATCTTCCTGCTTCTCTCAAAGTGATGCCCCCCTTTAACCAGTTACCAGAACTCTATCCCTCTCCCAGCTGCAATAAACCAATCAGAAGTGGTGTTACTGCTCCAAACTTGCCCGACTTAGTTGATGAAGGCCCTGGAAGGAAATTGCAGCAAGTTTGTGGTGGATTAGAACTACCGCCCTCCAATGTGTGTCTACCGCTAAACTGTGAATGGGAGGGCAATTCAGCCCTCACTGTCCTAGCTCACACATGAAGACTGTGCGCAGTAATGGAGAGCAGTTAGTAGCTGCCAGAAATATACAGCCAGCATGAGACAGCAGTTGTGGGAGAATAGAGGAGAAACTTAGAACAAGAAAAAAAAATTATGCAACAACATGAATGTTTGAGGCTGTCCATGAGGATACAGAAAAATGCCATGTTGACGGGTTTGTGTAGTGCATATTCAGATTCCACTTACGTTGAATAGTTTTTGTAAGCCAGTCTCACTTTGAATAAATAACTAAGATTTCAAAACAAAAGCTCAAATGGTGCGAACAATAGACTGGTTAATAATGCAAAAAAAGAAGAAAAATTCAGATGAGGACAAATGACAATGATAACTGGATTTGAATATTCATTATTGTTAGGCATCAAGGAGATAGTTTCTCTTTGTAGCTTTGATTTGACTTATAGTGGAATTTGTAAGCAGCTATCCTATTGAACAGCATGCAATCCTGTACGAGTGAAGCTGTGTCATGACTCATGACCCTCTGACCATGCTGACAGATTGGATCCTAGTTGGTGGTAGACACTATACCATAAGCCAGTGACTGCACATTATTCACTGTTCATTGCCAAGGCAGCTTTGCATTCAGATTGTGTCAGTGTTATAGACCCAATGCTGCATTGACTTGATAATGAGACATTTTCTTTGTCCTTTGTAATACTAAAGGCATCACAATTTTATTTTTGTCTTTTTGGACTCCTAAGGGATTTTCAGCTTTCGGGCTTTTTCGGCGAAAACTGTAGTGCTACGTGAAACTTACCGTTTTCGCTGCGCTACCGTTTTTAGGCCGAACGTTTGGGTTTTACATCTGTAAGGGAGGCATTGCACGAGGATTCACGACGAAAAAACGCGATTTTCACCAAATTTTGTCCGGAGCCGGGAGCACTGTGAGAGAGGCTCTTGAGAGGGGAAAAAAAAAATTGCAAAAATCATTCCAAAAACATTCACAAAACCCTTAGCTAGCAAATCGCTGAACAATAATTTTAAAATAAAATCTTTAAACTTACCTTTTTTGCAGGTTTTCATATTTACGCTGCCAACAGGGCTGCCCCTGTCGGTATTCTGGGCGTGGTGTACAGGTCGGGAGAATGCCGAAAGTACATTGCAAATGCAATCCGCGTTGTTGTACGTCGGTGCACCTCTACCCGGCGGTACTTGAAACCGTCGCCACAAACAGGTACCTGAGGATCCCAGCTGGGCTTTGCAACTGGGTTTTCGCCGCGGAGGGTTAAATCGCGGCGAAAACCCAGTCGCAAACCTCACGAAAATCCGGCCCATGTGCTAAATGTCCTGATTACTGAGTACCAGTATTTATGATACAGGAATGTGTGTTGAGTCCATGTAGATATTTATTCTAAATGTTTTCATTTTGCAAATAAGTATATTATCAAATATTTCTATCAGTTTCGACGTAGTCAGAAATATCTGGTTGCTAGAGTGACACTGTAAATCCTGCAACTTTTGTGCTGTTCATGGAACTGTTGGGACAAAGGATTGTACTTGCAGTGCCCCAAGTAGTGAGTTCCCTATCTCAGCTGTGAAATCAGAGGGAACCAGTAAGTCAAGACCAAGCATTTGTCCACAGAGACTGAAGTCAAATGAGATGGCAAATTGCCCCAACATGCCTCCTCGTGGCAGGCTCAAAAATAACATTAGAACAAGCCTGGGAGCAGATCATCTGTCGACCCTGTCAGTTAGATAGTATTGCAATGCATGGGGAGACATGAAATGAGGGAGTAAATACACTGGCAATGAAAATAAAATCTTAAAAAGCAATGTGTTTCGGTCTATGATAGGAATAGTTCCTGAAGCATTGCTGTGATTGAGTTACAGTTGAACAATGGCACACTCTTGATACAATTGGATGCGAATCTTATAAGTAAAAATTCTTAAATTATATAACCAGGACAAAGACAACATGATAGGACGTCTGCTTTATAAGGAACCACAAGACTAAGGCTAATTTTTAAAAAACTTAAGTGGAACATAAAGAGGATGATGGATGGCTTTAAGTGAGTTACAGACAGTAATCCAATCTCCGGGTTCAGTTGAAGCTATTTGAACCCTGAGATTGGATTCTTGTACGTAATTGATTGACAGCCATCCAGTATTATTCATAATGCTCAGCGGTTGGAACGTTTTGATATTTTTAAAGAAATGACATTAAGGGTTGCCAGTTCTTTAGATCTATTACGTACCTTGGGGAACCTTAGTGTCAGGCTACATATAGTGAGTTAACTCAACCTCACTCTGTGTGTCTGAGCATGAGTGTGGAGGAGGTGTAAGGAACAATATCTATTTAATGTACATTTACCTCTAGTTTTCTCTCCCCTCTGTTAATGGAGGCTACAGAGATGTCGCATACATGGTTCTGTCATAACATTATCCATATGCTCAGCCTGCAATTATACTGCCATTTCTGCACATTGATGCAAATTTGGCAATCTAATTCAGGAATCAGGTCACTGATACATTTCCCAAGAGCACTAAAGCAGGAGCTATAATACCATCTCGTATCGCTTGACTTTGTACTGATTGCAGTATAACTTCAGCCTGATGGCAAACTGTATTTTAAGGATGCCCAGGTAAACCATTGTCCCACTTGGGAACTCTATATGAACTCTTAATTTTTAATGGCCCCACCGGCATTCTTCTAGCTTTTAAAAACTAGCTGCTCCTTTGTTACTAAACTCAGTCCAAGATGCAGTCCACAGTGGAAATCTGATTTATGACCCGATTCCACTTCTGCACTCTGCAGACACTGATCTGAGACCAGTAGCTGCATATAACTGATGTTCGGAGTAGTTACAGGAAGTGTTTGCATCTTTCTGCACTACTCCATCAGGGATTAGGGTTTGGATTATTTTACATTTTAAAATACACAGGATTTAAAATTAAGACAGTGGTGCAGAAATCCCGGTTTCTTCTTCCCGTGGGTGTTCAACTAAAAATAGGAGAAAAGATGCGCACTTATCTTTTGGTCAAATGCTCACCAGAGATTCCGGACTTGAGGCCTTCTCTTTTTGTGCAACAGAGCACGTTCACATTGGGACGTCCGTAGGAGTCATGTGGGCCTGGACGGTGACGTATTTTCTCATTCATAGTAATAGGCGTTTTGTAAGTCCAAAATTCCTATTACTATGAATGATAAACATCCACAAACAGATAAAACATTAAAAAAACACCTCACATAAATACATTATAGAAATTAAAGTTGATAGAAACGTTTTTGAAAAAAATAAATATTTGTCTATTTTTAAAAAATGTTTTAATTGTGGTTTAAAATAACATTACCTGAGTGGGCAAGGTTTTTAACATAAATATGTATTTTTAAATTTTATTTTTATGTTTGTGATATGTCTTTAAACTCTTACGCTGGTAAAAGTAGGCTATGCACCTGCTTTTACCAGGCGCAAGAGTTTTAAGACATTCGCAGGGCAAGAGATGGGTCAATCTCTGCCGTGGGAATGTCCTGCTCCCCGAGATGTGGCCATCTGTCAAGCCAAAAACTTGACAGATTGGAAAAGCCGGTTTTCAGCGCCTGCGCATTGCACGTGAAAAATCAGCTTTTCCAATGACTTGCATACTTCGTACGGACCCGGGGAGGCTAGAATTTCAGGGCCAATATATGTTATTTTATTTTCACTGGTAAATAAATGGGAGGCACTGCCTTAGAGTTTGACACATACCAGCATAAAATCCGCAAAGGAAATGGGTCTGGATGCTCACCCAGCTATTAAAGCAGCATGAAGCAAAAACACATACAAATTGAATGCCATGAGAATGCATTAAGCAATGACTCATTAAGCAATAACATAATGGGACCATTTGCATTCTCAGTGATGTCGCACCCGAAATAATATTTGCAACATTTTTCACCATTTTGTTCATATAAATGGGTTGAAAATGTATATTTGTGAATTTGAAACTAACAAGTGGATCAAATCTGGGCCTGCAGTCTCAGACTCAGTGTGAGCAGTTTTGCGATCCATTATGCAAATACTCATTGTTCCTTTACTTATTGGTCGATCCAATGTAAATATTCCAGAATCTGGACTCCAGGACGATCGATGGCAGGGTGGTCTGGAATCCGTAAAATGTTCCGGAATCCGGACCCGACGACCCTGCTGACCTCGGGGTCCCACCGCTGCCCAACCTCGGGCCTCGCCTCGCCGCTGCTCGCCTCGCTGCCGCTGTCCTTACCTCGGGGCCTCCTCACCGGCCCGCCCGAACACCTTCTCTGTGACAGGGCCCCGCCCGAACACCTCGGCGGGGCCAGCCTGCCCAACAAATCCTTGGCGGGGCCCCGCCTGACAACATCTTCCTTAGCGGGGCCCGCCCGACAACCTCTTTGGTGGGGCCGGACAACCCGAACAACTCTTTGGCGGTAATTCCCGTCTCCACCCCGCCCACTCTTTCTGATGTTACGAAATCTGGAAATACCCGAACCTGGGCTCAGGTGTATCCGGTTTTGTGATGTCAAAGAACAAATTGAAAGTCCGGAAAAGTCCGGAATACGGAACGGCCTCGGTCCTGAGCATTCCGGAATTTAGGTGCTGCATTTGCATTATAAATAATAAGTTAGAAAGTTTTAAATTATAAATTCCATAATTTTACCTAATGACAATGGAATCTTAATTTTTTTTAAGTATTTTGGTCTCTTTAAGTACCGCTTGATACTTTCTAAAGATTCTATTTTCATTCAGTTGCTAATAGCTTGGTTACCTTTTCCATTACCTCCTTTCCTGGAGGAGTTCTGTGAGTTCACATGCAGTTCCAGAGGCACAGGCAGTCCTAGTTCCTCCCCCAAATGACCACATGTGGGTCAAGTTATATAATGTCAGCAGCTGCTCAACAATGGAAAGCATCACAATTGATCCTACCCACAATCCATATACACTCATTAACATGAGTCAGTGGATAGCAGTTAGCAGTGGAATCCTGGCTGATCCTTCCCTTTCTTAGCCCAGGGATGCTGTGATCAACTGTGTCCCTACCTATGCACCGGCTAAGATCAACCAATTCAGCACAGACCATGGTAATACTTGGTTAACTCCATGGCCTGTGTCGCTCAGCACCATACCGAGTAGGGCATTTATTAGTCTGCCTGTTCACATGAACATTAAAGATCGCATGGTATTATTTGAAGAAAACAGGGAGCTTGTCTGGTGCGCTGTCCAACATTCCTCACTCACCCAACACCACCATCAATAATTCAACTGGTCATTAATTTCACTGCTCCTTGTGGGATCTTGCTGTGTGCAAAATCACTGTCGCATTTGCTTAAATGACAACAGTTGGTGCTCTTCAAAGCAATTCATTGTTTACAAAGCACTTTGAGACATTCTCAAGATGCGTTGCAGCCTGATAGCAATGGCAATCTTTTTTTAGTTTTGATTCAATCAACATCAGCCATGTTTTCTTGACAAAACCTCTGTCACTGCACACTGGCCGCTTCTTCTCATCAGTTTTTATATTAATGTTAGGGTACTGTTAGAGTGCTACTTGAGAGGCCACAGATCTCCAAGTGCCACTCTTCCATATTATCTGTATTAGTCCATCACCAGTCACGATTGGGTCCTTTGGAGGGTGAATAAAAGATGGATGCAGCATATCTCGATATCTCCGACAACAGCTCTTGGGACCCACAAAAAACGATTCCTAGACATCAGGATGAGGCGCAGAGCTTACCTCCTTCATATTGGCAATAGGTCAATGACAGCGTGAGTAGGTGCCGATTTTATTTCCCATTTTCTTAAAAAGCCAGGCTCTAAGTGCAGACACAGATAAACTTGATCACTGATGTATTCCTATCTTTTGGTTTGAATTGAGTCAGGTGACATTAACCTATATTTGTTTTTACAGCTATTTTTATTTCTATTGACACAATGAAAATTTGGATCAGTCGTGTATGTTATTGAGCCATGCAGGTCAGGAAGGTACTGTGTTCAATCGTTGGTCTCTAGTGAGAAAGCTCATTTATAGTAGTAGAGCTGCTGCAATTGGCCCAAGGCTAAAAAGGGCAGAAAAATCAACCGGGGTCCCTGATCTTGATCACTATTCAATGACCCCCCCTGGAAAATGCGCATTTCTCAACACCAGGTGAGAACCAGATTGGGTTCAGCTATTTGCCTTCCGTGGTACTCACTGCTTAGATTCACACCGAAGGAAAGGAACTGTAGCTCATCATTGGGAAGGAGTGAAAATTGAATGGAAATATACATAACAAAAGGAACAATAACAACTCTCAATGTTCCATCCTTACTAAAATTATAAATGTTGCTAACTGAGACTCAATACCTAGAACATGTTAAGAGCATCTGCATGGCCGAAAGTATCCACGGAAAGGGTTCAAATCAAAAAAGATCGATATTGCCATTATAATCTATCCCAGGTTTGACTTTCAACCTCCTTCCACTAATCTGGTTGAGTTTGATCATTGAGTCTTGTCCTCTCTAATTTGATGACCTTGAAATTAGAAACCAACTGGAAAACTGCACCATCATACACTCTTTCAAATCAAAATCAAAGTTTCCATGCTAAAATAAAAATTAATTATACAGTGCCTGTGGTTATGTTCTTCCTACTATTCCACATGATGCAGACACATGCCATTTTAAAGTGCAGCTCAGAAGGTGGGGAGGAGAATATCTTTCAACCTGCTATCATTTGGAACAGTAAAGACAGAAGAGATGATAAAGTTGGATATTTTGTGAATGTAAATGAGTTTTTACGGCAATTTAGTTTGAAATCCAGTGCAAGACATTGCTTTTAAACAAGCCAATAATCCAATTTGGTGCTGGGCTCTGAACAGTTAGTCACAGCCCTTTGTAATTTGAGCATCGGCTGTGGAAAGCTGCCTACGGCCCCAGTGAGGTTTCTGCAGATAAATTGAAGACTTAAAATGTTTGCAGCGTGTGGTATTTTTGAACAGCTTGTACCTAAATTTAAACATTACAGTGGACAATGAATCTAAGAACATCTAATCACAGAACATTATATACGGGGCAAGCAACAAAACCTGTACAATGTTGTCTCCTACCAAATCAGCTCTGCATCCTAAGGGAGTGTTTCAGCATCATCAGTCTTAAATAGTAAACCTTGGTTTGTTTATGGGACAAAATGTTAACTTGCTATGAAGTGGTAGGTTTTCAGCTTACTGCCAATAAAACGGTTCCATTTAGTTCCATTGAAATAATAAATATGAATATCCAATGGTTTTTATAATGGCCGACCAATCTACAATGCCAATTTTATACCCTGGCAGCAAGTTGAAAATCTCCCCTTAAGTGTCGTGTCTGCATCCATCTTAGATTTAAACAATTGACATTTGTTTTAATGCTTTCTTAGCTGTGCATATTCAAGACACTAAAATGTCATAGTTGTATCCATTTTAAATAAGAATAGTTTCTTAATCCATGTTACAATAGGAAGCGATTAAAATTGTTTGAGCCCCATAGGAAAGTTGACAGGAAATTAAATACAGAGCAGATAAACTGAATACAGATTTGACACAGTCTTTGGGTTTTACAAAATATTACTGTTTTAGAAAAAACCATTATGGCCAGCAATATAACAAATACTCAAGCAAGGAAAATGAGAACTACTTTAATCGAACCAAAGAGATGGATTAAAAGACCTGCTATAGATATTCAGATGTGGCAAATCTCAGTACTCTAGGCTTTTACAATCTTACGACAGATAACAGCAATCTCACTGACTTTGCATGCTGATTCTGTGCCTAAGTAGACATCCTTGTACGACAACCTTGTTATTTTCGACATTGATCTTAAATGTAGCATTTCAGCATATTCTTTGAAAAAAAACACTGTTGACAAAGCATATCGCCAGCACTACTAGCATCAACCACATTCAGTGGGTTGAGTGCATTTGAGACAGGGCAGGGAGAGAGAGAGGAGAGTTGTATCACCTTCACTTATAATCCCATTGAACTTACACCGGTTTCTGTAAAGGAATATTTTGAGATAAATAAAATGCAAATCAGACATGTTGGACTATTTATCTTCGTTTTCAGAAAGAAGGATACCATTTAATTTCTTAGAAATTAAGGCAAATACTTATCTTTACCTTTACTCCAATATCATCATTATTGAACTATAAAGTTTGTTGGTAAAACAGAATCTCCTTACAGCTTCCCCCAGTGTAACAAGGACATTGTCTAATGTTTGGAAGGTTAGGAATTATATGTAGTAGCACAGTGGTATGCAGCTCCAATGTGCTGTACAACAAAATATTGGCCCTGAAATCCCGGCCTCACTGGGTCCGTACGGAGTATGTACAGACCCAGGAAGGCATCGCAAAAGCCGGTTTTCAGCGCGCGATGCACATGCGCCGAAAACCAGCTTTTCCAATCAGCTTGACAGATCACACGCATCTCGGCAGCCAGGACATTTGCATGGACAAGATTGCGGTATTTACCCATCTCTTGCCCGACACATAGCCTACTTTTACGAGTGTAAAAGTTTAAAAACATACAAAAACATGTAAAAATAAAATTTTAAAAACATATTTTAATGTTAAAAACCCTGCCCACTAAGTTTATTTTAAACCATAAATAAAAAAAGTTTTTTTAAATCGGAAAAATGTTTCTTTTTTCTAAGACATTTATTACCTTTAATTTAAATTAATGTTAAATATGTGATGTACTTTTCTATTTTTTATTGGTGTTTTGGTGTTGTGCTGGTGGAGCGGGGTGGTGTTCTCATTATTATGAATGAGAAAATCCAGCTCTACATCTGTCCAGCCATGCACACGCTCCAATGCGCAGGGAGAGGAGGGCGCAGCAGCAAAAGGTAAGTGCGTATCTTTTCTCTAGAATTGAGTCAAATGGCCGCGGGAAGAAGGAACCGGGATTAAAGGGCCATTAAGTTTGTGCCTGAGATTTCCCACACACTGAAATTCCAGACCGCATTATCTTGTTACTGGAAGTGTGAAACTAGGCTATCTGACCAACTCTTTTGAAATCAACAGGAACCTTATCTTACCTGTGAGATCAGAATCTCTCCCCCTCCCACCTGAGGATAGCCGGCACAGGCACAATGGGCCGTATGGTGCTGTATGATTCTATGATAGCAGTCTTGGGCTAGAAATTCGCCGACTTTGAGACTGGGAATTTGCCGCAATTTCACCTTCCGCGGCTAAAACCCAGTCAGCGGGATCTTCGGTGACCTTTTTGCGGCAGTGCTTTCCATGTACCGCTGAGAAAAGGAGCGCCGACGTGCAACACCCGAAATAACATTTGTGATTAATATTTGGCTCTCTCGGGACCCGTATTCTCCGCCCAGAATACCGACAGGGAAAAACCTGCGTTGCAGTTCTGCTTGCAGTGGTAAGTATGAAGACCTGCAAAAAAGATAAGTTAAAGTTTTCATTGTTTAAATTATTTTTACAGCGATTTAGTAGGGAAAGGTTTTGTGAATGTTTTATTTTAATTTTTTTGTTGTTGTTTTTCCCCTCTCCCAAGACCTCTCTCGCAGCACTATCGGCCCCAGACTAAAGTTGCTGAAATTTGTGGTTTGTGACACGAATCCTCGTGCAATGCTGATTTTTACCGCTGCACAAATTAAAGATCGAAAATTGGGCCTAAAAATGGTAGCGAAGCGAAAACACTAATTTTGCCGTAAAACTACCGGAAAACAGAATTTCTAGCCCTTACTAGATTTGCTGTTGCTTTCTCATGCTGGAGTGGCAGGATTTTCTCAGTCTTCATAGCATTTGTGAAAGCATTCTATTAAAACTATAGGTCTTACTGCAGGATTTTAAAAATCTGCAGATTGTAAGAGGAAGGGAAGAAAGAAAATGATTTGTTAGGGGTAATTCCATGCTGCCAGAGGAAAATTGCACTTGTATAGAGTGCAGGACAGAGATAGGGCTATCAACGTGTTAACCACAGGCAATCCGCCCTACTTGTGAGTGTAGTACACCTTTAGGAGCACAGAAGTGTGACATTTTCTTTTCTTTTATACAGATTGACATTACAGGGGCTATTTTATGAGCTCGCTCTTCCAGCATGGACCCTTGTAACTGGGTGTGCATGTCGGGAACTCCAGTGTGCACCCCCTTTGATTTTCCATCAATTATTTTTATTGGATCGCAAATCAGGTAGGCGAGCAAGGCCAGAGTGGAAAGTCATAGCACTTCCCCATCACCTCTGGTCAATGAATATCACACTTGCGCTGATAAGTGGCAGGTAACCTTCACGCCGCACAAGTGCCAGGCAAGAACTATCTCCACCAAGAAAAATTCTACTCATCTCCCCTTGACAATCAACAACAACTTGTATTTATATTGCGCCTTCAACATAGTAAAAGATCCCAGGCACTTCATAGCAGCATTATAAAACAAAATTTGACACCAAGCCACACAGGGAGAAATTAGTACAGATGAGAAGTAGGTTTTAAGGAGTATATTAAGGGAGGAGAGCGAGGCAGAGAGATTTAGGGAGGGAATTCCAGAGCTTAGAGCCTTGGCAGCTGAAGACATGGCCACCAATGGTGAAGCGATTTAAATCAGGGACGTTCGAGGGACCAGAATTAGAGAAGTGCAGATATCTCGGAGGGTTGTAGGGCTGAAGGGGATTGCAGAGATGGGGAGGGGTGAGGCCATGGAGGGATTTGAAAACGATGATGAGAATTTTAAAATCGAGAATTTGCTTAGACGAGAGCACAGGGGCGATGAGTGAACAGGACTTGGTGCAAGTTAGGGCACGGGCAGCAGAGTTTTAGCTGACATCAAGTTTATGAAGGATAGAACATGGGAGGCCAGCCAGTAGGGCATTGCAATAGTCAAATCTATAAGTAACAAAATGTTTCAGCAGTAGATGAGTTGAGGCCAGGACAGAATGGAATTTGGGGGTCTTGGTGATGGCGTGGATATGTGTTTGGATGCTCATCTTGGGGTTAAATATAACACCAAGGTTGCGAACAGTCAGGTTCAGCCTCGAACAGTTGCCAGGGAGATGGATGGAGTTGGTGGCTCGGGAATGGTGTTTGTGATGGGGACTGAATAAAATGGCTTTATTGGCTTCCAATATTAAGTTGGAGGAAATTTCTGCTCACCTGGATCTCTACTGAATGTCGGACAAGCAGTCTGACAATTAGATACAGTGGAGGGTTTGAGAGAAGTTGTGGTGAGGTAGATCTGGGTGTCATCCGTGTACATGTGGAAACCGATGCTGTGTTTTTGGATGATGTCGCCGAGGAGCAGCATGTAGATGAGAAATAGGAGGTGGCGAAGGATAGATCCTTGGGGAACACCAGATGTAACGATGTGGGAGTGGGAAGAGAAGCCATTGCAGGTGATTTTCTGGCTGCGATTAGATAGATAAGAGTGGAACCAAGCGAGTGCAGTCCCACCCAGCTAGACGATGGTGCAGAGGTGTTGGAGGAGGATAGAATGGTCAACCATGTCACAGGCTGCAGACAGGTTGGGATGGACAATCACCGAGGATGAGAAGTCACTCGGCGCAGAGGCTGAGAGAGGAAAGCAATGAAGATATCTCGGGGAGAACATTTTTTTTATGGTACTTGGGTAGGCGGTAAAGAATGGCTTTACCATTGTTGAATCCCCTACCATCAACATCCTGGGGGTCACCTTTAGCCAGAAACATAACTGGATCAGGTGTGTGGCTACAAGAACAGATCAGAAGCTTGGTGTTCTGTGGTGAGTGACTCACTTCCAGCTTCTCCAAAGCCTTTCCACCATCAGAAGACACAAGACAGGAGTGTGATGGAATACTCTCCACTTTCCTGGATGGGTGCAGCTCCAATACCACTCAAGAAGCTCAACACCATCCAGGACAAAGCAGCCCACTTGATTGGCACCCCATCCACCACCTTCAACATTCATTCCCTCCACCACCGGTGCATCGTGGCTGCTGTGTGTACCATCTATAAGATACACTGCAGCAACTTGCCAAGGCTTCTTCGACAGCACCTCTCAAATCCGTAACCTTTGCCACCCAGACACACCAACCTGTCTTGTAAATATGTCGCTGGGTCAAAATCCTGGAACTCCCTCTCTAATAGCACTGGGTGGAGTACCTTCACCATACGGACTACAGCAGTTCAAGAATGCAGCTCACCACCATCTTCTCAAGGGCAGTTAGGGATGGGAAATAAATGATGGTCTGGCAAGCGATTTTTTTTTTTTTTTTTTTTTATAAATTCGTAGCCAATCGTTTCCAATTCTTTGTCAAGTCACAAACGCCAGAGGTCACCCTGCACCAGTCAAGGATCACTCTGCGCCAATGCTCTTAGCCAAAAGGCCTAGAGCCACTGCACCGTTCCTGGAAGTACTGCAATACCAGGTTCGTGCCATGGAGGTGGATGGGTCAGGTCCCCCACACACCTCCGTGGAGGTGGATGGGTCAAGCCATCCCACCCACCTCCTGTTTACAAAAATGTAAGCATATACCTTCCTGACCAGGGAGAAACCACCCGGAGGTCATGGTGGCTGGTCAGGTTAGTTATGCAGATCTTAGCCAAAAGGCGAATGATGGTCTGGCAAGCGATTTTTTTTTTTTTTTTATAAATTCGTAGCCAATCGTTTCCAATTCTTTGTCAAGTCACAAACGCCAGAGGTCACCCTGCACCAGTCAAGGATCACTCTGCGCCAATGCTCTTAGCCAAAAGGCCTAGAGCCACTGCACCGTTCCTGGAAGTACTGCAATACCAGGTTCGTGCCATGGAGGTGGATGGGTCAGGTCCCCCACACGCCTCCGTGGAGGTGGATGGGTCACCAATCCCACCCACCTCCTGTTTACAAAAATGTAAGCATATACCTTCCTGACCAGGGAGAAACCACCCGGAAGTCATGGTGGCTGGTCAGGTTAGTTATGCAGATCTTAGCCAAAAGGCCGAGAAGCAAGCGATGCCGCGATCCCATGAATTAATTATTTTTAAAATTATAATTGAATGCTCATTCAGGCATTCAGCTCCTGATGAGCGATGGTGCTTGCAGGTTGCGCTGGTCAGAGAATTCTGAGTTTCCAGACCCTGATTTTCTGTTCATTCATTTGAACAGATAGAATATGTGTTCTAGATAGAAGGTGGCTGGATTCCTAACCGATGATCCCTGCTTCTCGCTGAATTACATGATCAGGAATTACCCTATTGTGTTTGCCTGATGGAAAAATATATTTGCCAAAGACCTGGCAAGAGCAAAGTTAACTGCTTCAACTAGTGGAGAATGTTGGATCCTATGTGGGGAAATGAAGAGGAGGGGAAAATATATGAGAGAGAAATAATCTAGAAGCAACCTTTGGCTTTTCAACCTGTCTTTTTTGCTTTGATACATAGGGGGAAAATTGAATATAGCTGGTTTTGAGGTGCTAATTTCACCTGGTTGCTATACTTAGCGCCGGTCAATAGTGATATTGAATTTTGTGGCCGAAGAGTGGAGTGGAGCACGAAGGGAAGCGTTCCACACTTCTCTTAGGGCGCTAAGCCAGTAGCGCTACTGAAGTTCTGATGCTAAAATGCCAGCATTCTAGCGCTCAAAGGAGAGGTTAGCTGGAGCACCTGAAAACTTTTTAAAAATTGCAAAGGAAATTATTTGAACATAAGGAACACCAAAGAAAGTGAATTCAATTCAAATAAAGTGAAATAAAATCTTTAAATCGTACCTGATACACTCATCCCTTTCATTAGTGCCCCGGGACAGCTGTGCACGCCTGCTTTTTCTGGTGGGATGAGTGCCAGGCGTTAAGGCAGGCAAAAACAATAAAGTTAGCTTCCGTCGCTAGCCGTTGCACACTGGCGTAACATTCCCTGACACTAAGTATTAGTGCCGCTGCTAAAACCCGAATCAAGTTGGCGAGCGGCATTAATATTGGTGGGCCCGGGCGAACACCCTTTAACGCCCCAGTAGCGCCCCTCACGAGAGCCAACAGGTGGCGCCAATCTATTCAATTTTTAGCCCATAGTTTGATAGTTTTCATTCTAAATACTATGGAATGTAAAACTTGTTCAAATGTAGCAAACCTGATTGTCCCCATTACATGTCTTTCTTGTGTAATATATCAAACTTGATAAAGGTTTAACCTTTAAGTCTTCTGCTGTTTGTAGAAAAGAATCATCTGAAACAGAAATTGGAATACTGATTACTTTAACCATAGGCTAAACAGGTTGCTAGGTAACAGGGTCTAGTATGAAAATCTTGAAGTATTGGTATACATTAATAGTTCATTTGTCAAAGAGCAATTATAATTGATATTGCCTGCCCAGAGTTATGAGAATTGCTATGAAGGTTTTGTGCGAGTGAAAGGATTTATCAAGTCTGTTATTTAAGGAAAAGAAAGAAGTGGCTAACTAAAGTGATGGAAGATTTAGTTGCTTTCGTTGCAGATCAGAAGGACTGTGGCAACAGCAGGAAAGCATGTCTGACTGAAGAATGATTATATTTGGTCATGTGGATGGATGCAAAATGAGGACATCCTAGCACTGGAACACCATTTCTCTGCTTTATATGGTGGGACTATGGAGGTAATCGGGTTGCTTTACACCTGTACCTTTAATTTAATATAGCAAATACAGACTGTACACAAACACAATTGATTGAGGTATTACAAACTCTAATCCAAATTAACAGGAAAAAAAAACTTTCTCCAAAACCTCTAGGGGCTGAAATTGCCCCTTTTTATAGCCCCGTTTGTGCCTCCGGGGAACGCTAATGGGGCGCAATGGTGTTTTCACTATGGGGGGGTTGCACCAGCGCCTCCGGGAAATTGACCCGGAGGTTTGGGGGCTGCTGTCCCACCAGCACTGCGCCCCACAATTAGTGCCCTGGGCAAGCGCGCAATCGGCAATGATGTCATCGCTGTGCGCACCGACCCTTTGCACCCTGCAGGGGAAATTGCCCGCCGGGCACGAGGCTGGCATGGACGGAGGTCAACGCCAGCTTCGCGGGTCGCAAAGCTGTTGGACATCCGTTGCCAGAGCGCCCCTTAAAGGGAAGGGCTTTAGTGCCCCAGGCCGCCATATTAATTTGTCAGCTGACTCTTGCGTCAGCCCGACAATGGCAGCCCTCGTGTCGACCGGGCCACAATCATGCAGCCTGGCACTCCGTTTTGGGTGCTGGGCTGCTGGCCCGGTCGATTGCATCCCTGGTGGCGTAGTGGCTGGCCACCAATGGGCCTGCAGGGTGCACAGCAGCCCTCCCCTTTAATTGAAGGGGAGGGTGTGTTGTAGTGCGTCAGAGCTACGCAATCTGCGTAGTGCCGATGACCTCAGCACGCCATGTCACCCCGGGAGCGCCCCTCAAAGGAAGTGAAGTGCCAGACAGCGCTCCGCTTCCTTCCTTTGAGGGGTGCTTGGCCACATTCCACCTTGGGGGCGGGACATCCCAGCCGTGCGCAGGAAGTCCTGGCACCAGAAAGGTATCACCCCCAATTGGGATGAGGGGCAATTTTGCGGCCATAGAGCGGGGAAACAGATCCAAATTGTTTAGTGCAACATTTTATTTCACCTTATATTATTATGAAACCTAGGTTCCCCAATTTTAATTTTATGATAGGTTCCCACAAGTGTAATGTTTTCACTATTCGATTGCCTCATTAATGTCTTCTCCTCTGCTGTAGAACCTTGTGCCACATGCCAATCACACTTAATTGTACAAATTGTCTTTGGTCTTTAAACTGGATAGGTCACAAGCCAATACCTTGTAGAGAAGATAATGGTGAACGTTTGTACACAGGATGCTCCACAGTTAAATTACCTCTCCTCATCAAATACTAATTAGTAGTACAGCGGATTTGATACAGAAGTGAAAATTCATCCAGCATAAATTCAATTCTAATGAAGATTTCAACCTGAAACACACATTTATCTTCCTCTTCCAGTTGCTGACTGGCCTGCCATGCATTTCCAGAATTTCTGTTTTTATCTCAGGATTTTGGCAGTTGTGTTTGTTCTGTTCTTCTCTACTGCACAGAATTTCTGACAGCTCTGCAAGTGAGTTTTGGGGTAGGGTTCACTTGGGTACTCCTGGAACTGAGCATGCCTGAAAAATGTCCTTAATGTGACATCCTCTGTATTCCACCAAATTTTATTTATTACTGCAAGTTATCAGGAAAAGTTTTTAATATATATATTTATGCAAAGTGAGACATGGGGTATATGTTTTGAAAACAGATTTTTTTTCTGTTACTCAAGGTTAAAAGAAAGGACCTGAAATGATATGGCCTGAGGGTGTTGTTTTTAAAAAATCAATTGAATTTGAATTGGTTTGAAGACAGCCAGGCCTATCAATCACCATGCCACGTCTGGGGCAGGAGCAATGACAGATGTGAGCCTAAGGCAACTGTCCCTATGCCATGTGCTGCCGAGGAAATGGTGTCAGACAGCAGGTGGGTGGGAGGGGAAATTGAACAGATGAGTTATCCTGGGACTAATCACTCATGCCTCACTTCTGGTATCAGTTCATGGGGAGTCTCAACCAGATAGCCAAGAGTAGAATCTGTGGTTGTCCTCTCAGCTGGGAAATGGAGTGTGGCACATAGGTTCAAAGAAGGAGAGAACAATATCTAAAAAGGTTTCTTGACCCATTTTACTTTTGATTTTCTCCTCCTCATCTCATTCCCATTGATATGCATCCCCCCTCTCCCCTAACATTATGTACCAGTTTTCAACCAAGAGAGCCAGATCGACAACTAGCTTAAAGCCTCCCTGCCATTGTTGACCTTCCTTCAGTAAGGTGGGGCAAAACAGCTACAGCTGAGCCCTCTGACACCATCTTCCTTACAGGCAATTCTCTAACCTCCCTTTATGCTTCTGCAGTGCCACAGACGAACTTACGATCAGGAAACATTTGCTCTGTTTTTTGTAGAAAAGTCATGAGTGCCAGTATGATGAACATGTTTATTATTTTGCTGTCAAATAGTGATGGAGCAGGCTCCCTCCTTGTGTCGCGAATCACAGGCGCAGCGACCAGGAGTTCTCGGGTTTGAGCCCCAGTTTTTGCTGAGTTCGCTGACCTCAGCTGGTTCAGTAATGAGGATGATATGAATGACTTTAGTATCCCCAGAGCGGAGAAAAATTAGCTGCAGTTCCTGCCTCTGATCACTATTCAGTGATCCCTGCTGGAAAGGGCATTTGTTTGGACATTGATTGAAGGTAGGGTTGGATTCATCTGTGTTGCCTTTTGTTAACTGAATGATTTATCCAATGAGTCTGCACTTTTTGTGAAAGCAAGGGAGTAAATTGCACCTCAGCAGCAGTCGGCAATTTCAGAAGAGAAAAGGGGAGACATTTGGAGAAAAATGAGAACCAGGATAGAAGCAGTTGACAAGCCCTTGAAGATTTTGTCTTTGTACCCACTGGAAACAAATTTCTTTCTTTTGTAGCGATGTAATTACATGCTTCAAGCAACTGATGTCGCTGTAGGGCGGCACATATATTACGTGAATTACTGTTTGATTGACTACACTCTTACTGGATTAATAACTCAACGTTGAATCCTTTCATGTTTCGTAATACCTGCAGTGATGCAGCTTGTGATTTTTCTGACACATTACACAGAGTTGAGACCTGCCTACTGCTGAACAAAATGCAAAACGAGAAACATTGTTTAACTTGAGTCAGAACCATTATTGCAGAAGAAAGATGGGGTTTGGGCAATATACAAATTGATAACAAAAAACTTACAAAATCTAACATGGACCAAAATGTATGAATGCATAGCTCATCTTGTGCTCATCTCACACAACATGGAACTGAGGGAACAATTTATCTGATGGGTAATTCATTTTTGATCAGATGTGGGTTTTCTGCCATCTTTTGGCCATTTTCTATTCTGACAAGCATAAGTTACTTTTTGCTCACCATCTCAATTTAAAGAAAAATGTATGCCCTGACAATTGAATCATGGGTCATTTTGGTTCACACAATGGTTTACAGAGTTACACAGTAAAATTTTAGATTTGAGTTCTTTGAATATGCAGGGCTTATCACAATTTTGCAGAAGCAAACAGACCCTGGCTGTATATAAGCAGACAAGGTTGTCGTTGAGGGTAGCCTGGCAGTGGAATTGTGTGATGTGGGCTGAATGATTGGGAAGCGGGTAGAATTCCCTATGCCTGTTGTTCAGTTGATTAGGCCACATTCAGAGGAAATTCGGTCCTAATTCTTTTTGATAGATCCTCAATTGTTTACTTTTTATCTGCCAATGTAAAATTTTAATGTCAGTTCACTCCTCTAGCTTTTGTCCAATACAAATTAACTCGTATAGTCATACATTTTAGCTGCCCCATTTTTGCCACACTTATGGGAAAGCAATGATCGCAGCTGGCACTAGATCATCAGTATGTGGCCCATTTCCCGATGAATTCAGAAGTAACCACTGAAATAGCAAAAGACAATAAACCTTACCTTGTTTTAAAATGGCTGCTCTTTAATGTTTCTCCAAGGAAACCAAGTTCACAGAGGCATGAAATCCCCTTCTCGTCGCTTTATGCTTTAATAGAGCGTGATCAAAGGATACAAAGTAGCAGAAAGCAAACCACTGAGTGGTGCGAGACCGTGTGTAACTCAAACACAGGCACAAGGGGGCTATTTTCATAGCTTTACAACTTCAATTTCTGAAACCACTGCTAGCTGGAAGTGGATTTTGTTTGTTCTATACCTGCTACTTCATTTTTTTTTAATGGTGCTAGTTTTATTGCATTTTTTAAAAGATTTTTTTGGTGTGTGTCTTATGTTATCAAGAAACACATTAATTGGCAAGCTGATAACCACATTGGCCCTTGATTACTGGTGCTGGGAGCTCAACCTGTTCACATCAGGTTGCTCAGTAAAAATGAGAGCAGGGCGCAGGGAGAGTGACAGAGAAGAATGATCACCAGAAAAGTTAAACAGAGGGATGAGAAAAGAAGGCGGGCCAGGTGTGAAGAAGTAAAAGTGGGTCCAGGAGGTGGCAGCTGGCAAGAAAGTAAGCCGAGTTAACTGACAAATACCTGCAGTCATTGTGAAAACAGTCCCAACTGTAGTGCGGGAGAGTTTTAATGTGTTGTTGCAGTCTCCAAACATGCAGGGTTAACAATATCAACCCTTACTCTGACACCAAGGGGTCTTTATGAGGCAACAAAGAACTTTGAACATTGTAATTGATTTAAATCTTAGCCCATATAAACCTCTGTGCCATGCTGTTTAATTCACACTTGTGGCAAATTATACATTACCAAATTGGAAATATAACCTTTAAAGAGAAAGACAAACGGATATATTTTACAGATTTCAAAATCTGTGAATGGCTAAATCAGCAGAGGGAAAAAAATTATATTAATTTCTAAATTCAAATAAAGAATTGGCTGGTGCCAGCTAGTCTGACACCTGTAAATGTAACACTGAGGATTTGTGTAATATTAAAGTGCCAGAAAAGTCCCGCAGAATGGTTTGCACAAGCTACATAGGTCACCTTTCTCATCCACGGCATATTAGCAAGTATATCCCCCAATGGCAGACATAGTTTTAATAAATGCTTTCCCTGTATTACAAAGAGCAATTAAGTCAGTTATATTACACAGTTTGTGTCATCGGGAAACGGTTTGAGCTTTTCATTAATTCAAATTGTGTATTTCAGATGCAGTTTCTGGAAACAGACTTTGGTGGAGTTTCAGGACCACCATTAGACAGACTAGGACCCTTTTACACCAATTTTTCCAGTTATCAGAGAGCTGCAGTCCTCTAGGCTCTCACCTAACGTAAAACGTAAGCAGTATTTGGACGTTGCTGCGCTTTATTTCCCCAGGTTAAAGAAGAACACAGATTTCCATTCATAAGGGAGAGATGAGAGCAACAAGAACAGAGGCACATAATAATTCTAAAGGAGATAATATAGAAGAAAATTGAGGGAAAAATTGACTCTCAAAAAAAAGGGAAATAAGCACATGAGAAGTATAATGGTAATGAAAGAGTGGCTGATACAACGTAGACATGAAGGGGAATCTTGTATGTGGCAGTGAAAAGGGCAAATGCTTAAGAGGTGTTTTGCCTCAGTTTTTGCAGAACCAGGTGAATGTGTGATTGTAGGGGTATCTGAAGCAGATGTGCAATATAAGGTCTGTCCCTATTTTGATGAGACTAAAGCCACAGGAAAAGCTTGCCCAGTGAGTTTGGCCTGTAGCCCAATTGGCGGGGTGGTCAAAATCCAGCAAACCTGCAATTCTTAAAAGACTGCCTGCTTCCCCTAAAAGGGAAAGTTATGTTGGTGAGAGAAAAGTGGACGAATCATTTACAATGGCACAGCGGAAACATGTGGGCAACACTGCTCTCTTTGATGCTGAAGAGTTGGAGATCCTGCTGCAGGGAGTGCATCAACGGAAGGTGAGGCTGAAGGCCACCTTCCAATAAAAAAGTGCAAGCTGAATGGAGAGAGGTTGCCAGTTATGTCAATGAGGTTGCCCAGCTCCCTCATACCTGGCTCAAAATGAAGAAGCAATATGTTGGTACCAGGAGCTAGGTAAAAGTTAATGTGTTCCTCATTTTTCCAAACATTTCTTGTGAGCCTATTAAACATGGCACCAATCTGCATTCAAAACACCTGCATCAGTGCTTCCGGCATTATTCACAACCATTGCTCTTTTGTGCACACTCTTTCATTCTACCTAAGCTATATGGCATACTTTTCTTGCAGTTGGAGGTTTCCTCTGTTGTATAAAGATTCTCCATGGTTTCATCAGCCATGGACATAGATATATGCTCCGAAGAGCCATCCACCAAGTATTGCTTCTCTGTGAAATAACGTGGGCACTGAGGTGCAGCAGGTAATCAGGAAGGCAAATGGAATGTTGGCCTTCATTGCGAGAGGCATGGAGTACAAAAGCAGGGAGGTCCTGCTGCAACTGTATAGGGTATTGGTGAGGCCACACCTGGAGTACTGCGTGCAGTTTTGGTCACCTTACTTAAGGAAGGATATACTGGCTTTGGAGGGGGTACAGAGATGATTCACTAAGCTGATTCCGGAGATGAGGGGGTTACCTTATGATGATAGATTGAGTAGACTGGGTCTTTACTCGTTGGAGTTCAGAAGGATGAGGGGTGATCTTATAGAAACGTTTAAAATAATGAAAGGGATAGACAAGATAGAGGCAGAGAGGTTGTTTCCACTGGTCGGGGAGACGAACTAGGGGGGCACAGCCTCAAAATACGGGGGAGCCAATTTAAAACCGAGTTGAGAAGGAATTTCTTCTCCCAGAGGGTTGTGAATATGTGGAATTCTCTGCCCAAGGAAGCAGTTGAGGCTAGCTCATTGAATGTATTCAAGTCACAGTTAGATAGATTTTTAACCAATAAGGGAATTAAGGGTTATGGGGAGCGGGCGAGTAAGTGGAGCTGAGTCCACGGCCAGATCAGCCATGATCTTGTTGAATGGCGGAGCAGGCTCGAGGGGCTAGATGGCCAACTCCTGTTCCTAATTCTTATGTTCTTATGACTGCCACACAATGGAGGTATAATGGTGGGTCCAAGATGCAACCCACTGTCATGCATGATGATGTTTTTGTGACCTGAATGTTAATTGAGTCCAAACACCTTCCATTATTGAAGGCCATGGGATTGATATGAAGAGTCCAGATGCCCACATGGGTATCATTTGTGACTCCTTACATTCAGGGTTACCCTGCTATTTGGTAAAAGCTGTGTGACTGGTCTAGCTCATGCCTCCTTCATCTCAATTCTGCAGCATGTTTGAAACCCCCAAAACAATACCCAAACTTACCTCTTTGTAAGGTGCAATGTCAAAGCCAGCAGCAGCCAAGTATGCAAAGTATTGGTGGACAAAAAACAAACAAAAATGGAGGTCGACCCACCAAAACAAACTAATGCATAGAACAAAATGCAGCAAAAGCAGCGTGAAACCACAGAAAAACAAAGATCTTCCAAAACAAAAATCTACCTTCCCTCTTTAAGAGGTTGCTTAAGCAAGGGATCTGTTGGAACTCCTGTTATGCACATGTTTTTTTTCTGTGGGTAGACCTTAAAATGACACTATAAAAAAATTGGGTCCCAAATCGTTTCCACTGAATTTTAATATTTAAATGCGGTTGATTATTTGACTCCAGTTTATTCCTCATAAAATTGAACTAAAATTGAGTGGGATAGTCACAGGCAGTCAGCAATGAATTGCAAATAGCAGATCTTGCTTGACAGATTTAATGGAATTATTTGAAGAAATAACATGTGGATAAAGGGAATTCAGTGGATGTCGGCATCGATGGATGTTCAGAAGGTGTCACATCAGAGATTTGTTACAAAAATCAAGGCACAAGGTAGTGATGAGGCTATAACTGCATGGAATGTGAGCTGGCTCGGGTTAAGAGTAAAGTTAAGAGTAAATGGATGTTTTGTTGCATTGGCAGGATGCAGCCATTGTTTTTCCCCAGGAATCTGTGGTTAGACCTCTAACAGTGTGGACAGTTAGGTTGCAGATGCAGAAAAAAGAACGCTGGGAGGAAGCATATTGTAAATGTTAAGACTAGTAGGAGTGGGAGAAACACAGGGATCGAGGGGTGCAGATACATAGATCTTTAAAGGTGTGCGTGCGGGTAGAGAAAGTCTAAAACAGCTAATAGCACTCAACAACAACTTGCATTTATGTAGTGCCTTTAACGTAGTCAAATGTCCAAAGCTTTCACAGCAGCGTTGTCCAAACTGAACAAATTTCAGGCTGTTCTTTTTAGGAACATCGAAAATAAAAGCAAGGAAGTAAAGTTGACATGTATAAGACATTGGTTAGGCTACAGCTGGAGTTAGGATGTGCAGTTATGGGCCTTCCATTGTAGGAAGGATATCGGAGCTATGGACAATGGATGCGCTTATTTGCAACAGAAAAATGCTCTGATTGGGTCCCCTTGATCACGTGACCTGATTGCTGATTGGTCATTTTGGAGGACAAGACATACCCAACAGTTTCTCTGTAACGTGTAATTAGAAGTGCCCTGCCGAAGTAATCAGTGACTTTGCAAAGTGTAATTTGAGCCATTCTGACTGTCGATTTCAGACAGGAGAAAGCTCATTCTCACTCCCCCACCGCCCCCTCACACAAGTTCCTGCCCATCCCCAGCCCATGTTCCTGTCCCATCCCCAGCCCATGTTCCTGCCATCCACCCAAATTCCTGCCCCATCCCTAACCCAAGTTTCTGCCCCATCCCCCGCCCATGTTCCTGCCATCCACCCAAATTCCTGCCCCATCCCCAACCCAAGTTTCTGCCCCATCCCCAGCCCATGTTCCTGCCATCCACCCAAATTCCTGCCCCATCCCCAACCCAAGTTTCTGCCCCATCCCCAGCCCATGTTCCTGCCCCCCCCCCCCAGCCCATGTTCCTGTTCCATCCCAGCCCAAGTTCCTGATCCCTGCAGCCCAAGTTCCTGACTTTAACTACCCCTTCCACCTCCTGTGCCAGAGATGAGGAATTGTGTGGGGGTTACAGATTGTTAGCAGGTTTATTGGTTATGAAGTGAATAGTGACAGTGTCGTGACTTCCGGATTTCATCCACTCCAATGTCACTTGTATCACACACATACTGAGCTTTCCGAGAAATCGTATGTGGGTGTAAAGGGGGTGGGGTTGGATGAATATGATCCGGCTTCCCTAAGTTCCCTCTCTCTCTCCCCAAAAGTCTCTTTCTCTCCCCCAGTCTCTCACTCTCTCCCCGTCTCTCTCCCCCCCAGTCTCTCTCACTCTCCCCCCCGCCATCTCTATCTCACTCTCCCCCCCCCTCCGAGTCTCTCTCTCTCTCCCCCCGTCTCTCTACCCCCCGTCTGTCTCACTCTCCCCCTAGTCTCTCTCACTCTCCCCCCCCCCAGTCTCTCTCGCTCCCCAGTCTCTCTCACTCTTGCCCCCAGTCTCTCTCATCTCCCCCCCCCCAGTCTCTCTCACTCTCCACCCCAGTCTCTCTCTGTCTCTCTCCCCCCCGCCATCTCTATCTCTCTCTCCCCCCAATCTCTCTCACTCTCCCCTCAGTCTCTCTCTCTCCCCCTGTCATGTATTCAACCAGCATTGTAACCCATGTATAAACTGACCTAAGTTGTACACCGTGAGAACACTGACCACTAGTTGGAAGACACTCCTAACCTGGACCTTCAGGTATAAAAGGGGAAGCTCCACCCACCTTCATGACTGGAGTGCTAAGGAATAAAGGACAGGTCACAGACTGACCTCTCAAGCATGGGCCTCGTGTGCATTTATACTGTGTAGTAAGGACGTATCAATGGCGACAAGAAACTGGGATTTAAACCACGCGAGCGTGGCCACTAGCAGAACAGACGAGAGGTACTGTGTTAAGGAATGGTTGGGACAGAGATTCAACATTGTTAAAGCAGCACACAGTTCTCCAGGCAGACAAGGGCAGTCAGGCATGCCCCAAAATGTAGTCGAACCCAGAGGGGGAGTTCGACAGAGACAATGGCAAGTTGAACAGCGATTCACGCCATTGCAAGGGACAATGCGGCCAGTAATGGGGCCATCAACACCTGTTAATGGTGCATGCTGGAGGCGTGGAGGCATACATTCAGCCGGAGTTTGCAGAGATGAGCAAAATACCTGCAGAAATTGCAGAAATGGACACTGGGGGAAATCGCTGGAAGCTGATGTTCAGCGAGTTCATGTGGAGCACGTATACAGTTCATACACCAGGACGCCACCGATAATGATGAAAGTGCTCCTCAATGGCATCCCAGTATCAATGGAGTTAGACACGGGTGCCAGCCAGTCCCTGATGGGTATCAAACAGTTCGAAAAGTTGTGGGCATCCAAGGCCAGGAGGCCAAAATTATCGCCGATTGACGCACAGCTACGGACTGACACAAAGCAGATCAATCCGGTGCTAGTCAGTGCCACGGTAGTCGTGACCCACAAAGATTCGGAGAACAGGTTGCCACTCTGGATTGTCCCAGGGGACGGTCCCGCACTACTGGGGAGGAGTTGGCTTGCTGTCATGAACTGGAAATGGGGCGATGTCAATGCAATTTCCTCTGTGGAGCGAGTATCATGCTCACAGGTCCTGGACAAATTTGACTCATTATTTCAACCCGGCATTGGCACTTTCATGGGGGCCAAGGTAGTGATTCACATAAACCCGGACGCCAGACCAGTACACCACAAGGCCAGAGCGGTGCCGTACGTGATGCGGGAAAAGGTAGAAGGCGAATTGGACCGCCTGTTGAGGGAAGGCATCATCTCGCCAGTCGAATTCAGTGACTGGGCGAGCCCGATTGTGCCGTAAGGCGGATGGGTCAGTCAGGATATGTGGCGATTACAAGGCCACCATTAATCGGGTGTCACTCCAAGACCAGTACCCGCTACCGAGAGCGGAGGACCTCTTTGCGACGCTATCCGGTGGCAAACTTTTTTCAAAATTGGACCTGACCTCAGCTTACATGACCCAGGAGCTGGCGAGTGAGTCGAAGAAGCTGACCACCATCACGACACACAAGGGGTTGTTTGAGTACAACAGATGTCCGTTCGGTATTGGCTCGGCCGCCGCGATCTTCCAACGAAATATAGAAAGCCTCCTCAAGTCGATTCCAGGGACGGTGGTTTTTCAGGACGACATCCTCATTACGGGTTATGATACTGAAAAACACCTCCACAACCTGGAGAGGTGCTACGCAGACTGGACCGGGTAGGTCTGCGACTGAAAAAGGCGAAGTGCGTCTTCCTAGCTCCAGAGGTAAAATTCCTGGGGATGAGGGTAGCAGCAAACGGGTTTCAGCCCTATTGCATCCAAGACGGAAGCGATCCAGAGAGCACCCAGACGCCGTAACATGATGGAGCTGCGTTCGTTCCTGGGGCTCCTGAACTATTTTGGTAACTTTCTTCCCAAATTGAGCATGCTGCTAGAGCCGCTACACGTGCTCCGACGCAAAGGTCGCGAATGGATCTGGGGGGACAGCCAGGAAAGGGCTTTTAATAGAGCACGCAATTTGTTATGTTCCAACAATCTGTTAACGCTATTTGACCCATGTAAGAAACTTGTGTTAACGTGCGATGTGTCGTCCTATGGTGTCGGGTGTGTGTTGCAGCATGTCAATGCCAAGGGTCAGTTACAGCCAGTAGCTTATGCCTCCAGGAGTCTGTCCCAGGCAGAAAGGGGCTACGGGATGGTAGAAAAGGAGGCGCTCGCATGTGTATATGCAGTAAAGAAAATGCACCAGTACCTGTTTGGCAGGAAATTTGAGCTGGAGACAGATCACAAACCCCTAACGTCCCTTTTGGCCGACAACAAGGCTATAAATGCAAACGCATCGGCCCGCATACAGAGGTGGGCACTCACGTTAGCTGCCTATGACTACACAATTCGGCACAGACCGGGCACCGAAAACTGCGCCGATGCACTCAGCAGGCTCCCACTAGCCACCACTGAGGGGGCTACCAAGCATGGTGCTGAGATGGTCATGGCTGTTGAAGCTTTCGGAAGCGAAGGTTCACCCGTGACAGCCCGTCAGATTAAAGTCTGGATAAATAGATACCCGCTATTGTCTCTAGTCAAGAAATGTGTCCTGAATGGGGACTGGGCAGCCACGTACAGGGCATGCCCTGAGAAATTTAAACCATTTCACAGGCGCAAGGATGAACTCTCGATTCAGGCCGATTGCCTACTGTGGGGAAACCGCGTAGTCATGCCCCAGATGGGCAGAGAGGTGTTCATCAGAGAACTCCACAATGGGCACCCGGGCATTGTCACGATGAAGGCAATTGCCAGGTCACACGTTTGGTGGCCAGGGATAGACGCAGATCTGGAACTTTGTGTTCGCAGGTGCAACATGTGTGCCCAGCTGGGCCATGCGCCCAGGGAAGCCCCCCTTTAGCCCCTGGCCATGGCCCGCCAAGCCTTGGTCGCGCATCCATGTGGACTACGCAGGTCCTTTCATGGGGAAAATGTTTTTGGTTGTAGTCGACGCCTACTCCAAATGGATCGAGTGTGACATTTTAAATTCAAGCACATCCTCTGCCACGGTGGAAAGTCTACGGGCAATGTTCGCCGCCCACGGTCTACCGGACATCTTGGTCAGCGACAATGGCCCGTGCTTCACAAGCACTGAATTCCAGGACTTCATGGCAGCCAATGGAATTAACCATGTTAGAACGGCACCGTTCAAGCCGGCCTCAAACGGCCAGGCAGAACAAGCAGTGCAGATAATCAAACAGGGAATGCTCAGATTCCAAGGGGGTTCCCTACAAACCCGCTTATCACGCCTCCTGTTGGCCTATAGATCCCGACCACACTCGCTCACAGGGGTTCCACCCGCAGAGCTACTAATGAAAAGGACACTCAAAACCCGATTATCCCTTATACACTCCACCATGAAAGAAATTGTCGAGAGCAGGCGCCAGTCACAATATCACTACCATGACAGGAATGCGAGGGCGCGATGTATTGATGTAAATGATCCTGTTTTTGTCCTCAACTATGCTGCAGGGCCCAAATGGCTCGCAGGCACTGTAGTTGCCAAAGAGGTAAATAGGATTCTGGTAGTTAAACTTACCAATGGACAAATCTGCCGCAAACATGTGGATCAAACAAAAAGGAGGTTCAGCAACCCCATAGAAGAAGCAGAGGAAGAACACGATATAGAGTTCACTCCACCACAGGTGACCGAACACCGGAACCAAAGGGAGGAGAGCCCAGTCACTGTGGGCAGGCGGGACAGGCCTGAGGCACTGCAAACAGCAGACACTCAGGCCAGCGCCCAACAACCGGAGCCCCAACTCAGGCGCTCTACAAGGGAGCGTAAACCACCAGAGAGACTCAACCTGTGATCCCAATAAGACTTTGGAGGGGGAGGTGATGTAATGTATTCAACCAGCATTGTAACCCATGTATAAACTGACCTAAGTTGTACACCGTGAGAACACTGACCACTAGGTGGGAGACACTCCTAACTTGGACCTTCAGGTATAAAAGGGGAAGCTCCACCCACCTTCATGACTGGAGTGCTAAGGAATAAAGGACAGGTCACAGACTGACCTTCTCTCAAGCATGGGCCTCGTGTGCATTTATACTGTGTAGTAAGGATGTATCACCCCCTCTCTCTCTCTCCCCCAGTCTCTCTCTCTCCCCCATTCTCTCTCTCTCCCCCAGTCTCTCTCACTCTCCCCCCACTCTCTCACTCTCCTCCCCAGTCCTTCTCACTCTCCCCCCCAGTCTCTCTCACTCTCCCCCCAATCTCTCACTCTCCCCTCCCCCAGTCTCACTCTCTCTCCCCCAGTCTCTCTCACTCTCCCCCCAGTCGCTCTCACTCTCCCCTCCCCCAGTCTCATTCTCTCTCCCCCAGTATCTCTCTCTCTCTCCCCCCCCCAAGTCTCTCTCTCTCCACAGTCTCACACTCTCTCTCCCCCAGTTTCTCTCACCCAGTCTTTCTCACTCTCTCCCCCAGTCTCACTCTCTCCCCCAGTCTCACTCTCTCCCCCAGTCTCACTCTCTCCCCAGTCTGACTCTCTCCCCAGTCTCTCTCTCTCTCCCCAGTCTCACTCTCTCCCTCAGTCTCTCCCTCACTCTCTCTCTCTCTCTCCCCAGTTTCTCGATCTCCCTGTTTTTTTCTCTCTCCCCAGTCTCTCCCCCCGAGTCTTTCTCTCCCCAGTCTCACTTTCTCTCCCCCCAGTCTCTCTCTCTTTCCCCAGTCTCTCTCTCCCTCCACTCTCTCTCCCCTCAGTCTCTCTCACTCTGCTCCCAGACTCTCTCTCTCCCCCCAATCTCATTCTCTCCCAGTCTCTCTCTCTCCTGGTCTCACACTCTCCCCCAGTCTCCCTCGCTCCACACTCTGTCTCCCCAGTCTACCTCCCCAGTCTTTCTCTCCAACCAGTCTCTCTCCTCCCAGTTGTCATGTATGTATGCTTGGGGTTACTAGTCACCAGGGGGTACCATTGTCGGAGGTCTTTGGGCAGTACGCATGTGTGTGCAGGGCAGGTATATAAAGCAAGCCACCATGTAATTTGGGCACTTTGGGCCCGAATAAAGTTGAGCCAGGTTTGCACCTGAGTGAGTTTACAGTATCCAGTCTATCGAGTTATTACATACATAATATTTGGCGATGAGGTAACTCATGAACCATCGCATGCCAAATGAGCACCATTGGAATTCTGGAGAGATTCGTGGAGGGAGAGGACTGGTCAGATTTTATCGATTGCCTGGACCAGTACGTCGTGGCCAACAAAATGGAGGAAGCTACTGACGCAGTTAGGCGCAGGGTGGTTTTTCTCACTGTTTGCAGTCCGAAAATCTATGGTCTCATAAAGACTCTCCTCTCGCCTGCATGTCCAATGGACAAGGACTATGAATTGTGCGCTCTAGTACGCGACCATCTCAAACCAAAAGAAGGCATCATCATCTCACGCTATCGATTCTACACGCATGTTCATTCTGAGGACCAGGATGTGTCGGAACTCGGCGCCGACCGAAGACGTCTTGCTGGCCATGTAAGTTCAAAGACGCGTTGGGAGACATGCTGCGAGATTTCTTCATAATAGGAATCAACCATGAGGTGATCCTCTGGAAGTTATTGGCGCGAAGACGCTGGATTTGAGCAAGGCCATCGCGATTGCCCAAGCATGCATGACGACGGATGATAATTTAAGGCAGATATCATCGAAGAGTTGGAGCTCCATGGCAAGTACTGTGAATAAGATTGTGTCGTCGTATGACAGAGCTGCTTATGGCATGGCCTACTCGACTGTGTATGTGAAACCTGTAGCTGCTCAAAGTCTGCCAACGGGTACAAATCCGATTTCACCCTGTTGGTATTGTGGGGGCAATCATCAGCATCGTCAGTGTCGATTTAAACAGAACATCTGTAAAGGCTGTTCGAAAGTGGGGCACCTTCAGCGAATGTGTTCACAACTGAGCAAGTGTGCTGTGACTCACCACGTGGATGATGACGACCAGTCCAGCGCGGACCTGGATATGTAACCCGAGATACCCGAGGAGAAAGTTTATGGACCGTATTTGTTCCTGACAAAGAGCCAACCGATAATGGTTAATGTGAAACTAACTGGCGTGCCGGTATCGATGGAATTGGACATGGGTGTGAGTCATTTGATAATGAGCCAAGGGACATTTGACAAGTTATGGGACACTAAATCTGTGAAGCCTAAGCTGAGTCCAGTCAATGCCAAGATGCGTACTTACACCAAAGAACTCATACCGGTGATTGGCAATGCAGTAGTCAAGGTGTAGTATGATTTACCGTTATGGATCGTTCCAGGAAATGGCCCAACGCTGTTCGACAGGAATTGGCTCGAAAAAATCAGATGGAATTGGAACGATATCAAAACATTCTCATCGGTAGATGACACTTCATGTGCTCAAGTGCTGAGCAAGTTTCCCTCGCTGTTTGAACCAGGCATCGGCAATTTAACAGGAGCCAAGGTGCAGATTCACCTGGACTCTGGTGCAAGACCATCACAAAGCTTGGGCTGTTCCGTACATGATGAGGGAGAAGGTCAAAATTGAGCTGGACAGACTCCAATGTGAAGGGGTCATATCACCGGTCGAATTTAATGAATGGGCCAGTCGCATTGTTCCTGTGTTGAAGAGTGATGGCACTGTCAGGATTTGTGGAGACTACAAGGTCACGATCAACCGATTTTCGAAACAGGATCAGTACCCGTTACCGAAGGCTGATGACCTGTTTGCAATGCTAGCCGGTGGGAAGTCGTTCACTAAACTGGATGTGACGTCGGCCTATATGACACAGGAGCTCATCGACACATTGAAGAAACTTACATGTATCAACACTCATAAAGGATTGTTTATCTACAACAGGTGTCCTTTTGGAATTCACTCAGCTGTAGCCATATTTCAGAGGAACATGGAGGATCTCCTGAAGTCCGTCCCTAGAACTGTTGTGTTTCAAGATGACATTCTGGTCACAGGTCGTGACACTGCCAAACACCTGAACAACCTTGAAGAGATTCTATATCATCTGGACAAAGTGGGACTCAGGCTGAAACATTCGAAGTGCGTCTTCATGGCACCGAAATTCAAATTTCTGGGGAGGAAGATTGCTGCTGATGGATTCAGGCCGATGGACTCGAAAACCAAGGCCATCAAAAATGCACCCAAACCTCAGAATGTGACAGAGCTGCATTTGTTCCTTGGTCTACTCAACTGCTTCGGTAATTTCTTACCTAGATTGAGCACCTCATTAGAGCCACTGCACATACTGCTCAGAAAAGGCGACAACTGGGTTTGGGGTGTGTCTCAAGATAGAGCTTTAGAGAAAGCTACAAAACTGCTTTGCTCTAACAAGTTGCTGATACATTATGATCCATGTAAGCGTCTAGTATTGGCCTGTGATGCTTCATCATATAGGGTTGGCTGCGTGCTCCAACAAGCTAATGAGTCGGGTAAACTACGAACTGTTGCATATGCTTCGAAAAGTTTCTCAAAGGCGGAAAGAGCCTACAGCATGGTAGAAAAAGAAGCTTTAGCCTGCCTGTATGGGGTTAAAAAGATGCATCAGTACCTGCTTGGTCTTCGTTTTCAACTTGAAACGGATCACAAGCCACTTATTTCATTGTTTTCGGAAAACAAAAGTATCAATACTAATGCATCGTCCCGTATCCAGAGGTGGGCGCTGACATTATCTGCCTATGATTATGTCATTCGCCATAGACCTGGCACCGAGAATTGTGCTGATGCACAGCCGTCTGCCGTTGCCCACACCGGAGGTGGAAATGCCACAACCGGCAGATCTACTGTTAGTTATGGATGCATTTGAGAGTGAAGGAACCCCTGTCACTGCTCAACAAGTTAGGACCTGGACCAGACAGGACCCGATTTTATCGGTTGTGAAACATTATGTCCTCAGTGGTGATTGGTCTGCTATACCTATGGAAATGTGTGATGAGATCAAACCTTTCAACCGTCGCAAAGATGAACTATCAGATTGTTTACTGTTGGGTAATCATGTTGTTATGCCGAAGAAAGGCAGAGAGAAATTTGTACGTGATCTACACAGCACTCATCCTGGTATTGTCATGATGAAAGCCATTGCCAGGTCTCACATATGGTGGCCTGGAATTGATTCTGATCTGGAATCATGTGTGCATCAGTGTAACACTTGCATGCAGTGAAGCAAAGTACCAGCAGAATCTCCGCTGAGTCTGTGGTTGTGGCCGTCCAAACCATGGTCTAGGATCCACATCGACCTTGCGGGTTCTTTCCTGGATAAGATGTTTTTAGTTGTGATGGATGCATATCCCAAGTTGATAGAGTGTATAATCATGTCATCCAGTACATTCACAGCTACCACTGAGAGCCTTCGTGTCATGTTTGTTACTCATGGTCTGTTGTGAGCAACAACGGATCTTGCTTCACAAGTCTGGAGTTTAAAGAGTTCATGAAACTCAATGGTATTGAACATGTGAGGTCAGCACCATTCAAACCTGCTTCTAATGGTCAAGCAGAGCGTGCTGTCCAAACAATCAAGCAGAGTATGAAACGTGTAACTCAGGTTTCACTGCAGACTCGCTATTCGTGCATATTGCTTAGTTACAGGACAAGACCCCACACGCTTACCGGGGTCTCCCCTGCTGAACTATTGATGGAGAGGTCTCAAGACCAAGCTCTCTCTTGTCCATCCTGACTTGAACGATCGTGTTGAAAACAGACGTCAAAATCAGCAGTGGCATCATGATCGTGCTGCTGTGTCACGCGACATCTCTGTTAACGATCCTGTGTATGTGCTAAATTATGGTCACGATCCCAAGTGGGTCACTGGTACTGTTATGGCCAAGGACGGTAACAGAGTGTTTATTGCCATGCTCAAAAATGGGCAAACATGCAGGAAACACGTTGATCAGATAAAGCTGCGGCACACGGATGAACTGGAACAAGTTGAGGAAGATACGATCAGTGACCAACCAACCTATATTCATTTATCAGAGGACTCCGCCGTCATCAAAGAATTTAGACTTTCAATCTCTGATGTGATCATTACCACTCCCATCAGATCAGCTACCCAGCCTCCAGTCATAACTGACTCAGAACATCTCGCTCAGAACTGGAGTTGAACTGAGAAGATCAATTCGTGAGCGGAAAGCCCCGGACCATCTGAACTTGTAAAAAGACTTATACTAAGATCTTGAAGGGGGATGTTGTCATGTATGTATGCTTGGAGTTATTAGCCACCAGGAGGCACATCTGTCGGAGGTCATTGGGCTGTTTGCACATGTGTGCGGGCCAGGTATATAAAGCAAGCCACCATGTAATGTTGGCACTTTGGGCCCGAATAAAGTTGAGTCTCTCATTCTCCCCCCACTTTCTCGCTTCCTTGTCTCTCTTTCCCCCCACTTTCTCCCCAATCCCTCTCTCCCCCCCAGTCTCCCTCTGTCTCCCTCTCTCTCGCTCCCCCAAGCCCCTCACTTTCCCCCAGTCTCACTTTTCCCCAGTCTCTCTCACTCCCCCACCTCCACCACTCTCTCTCCCCCCAGTCACACTCTTCCCCCTGCCCACCACCCGCCAGTCTCTCTCTCCGCCCGCCCAGTCTCTCTCTCCCCCAGTTTCACTCTCCCCACCCAGTCTCTCTCTCTCTCTCCCCCAGTCTCTCTCTCCCCACCCAGTCTCTCTCTTTCTCCCACAGGCTCTCTTCCCCTTTCCCCCCCACCCCCCACACGCCCCTGTTATATTCAGAATAACTCCACAAGACTGTATGCTGTAAGCTCAAACTGATGTGACCTTAGTCTCTTTAATCAAACTCCAGAGTGAAGAATCAGCATGGCAGACAACCTGTAATACTTACTTGCACGAGGTGTGCAGGTGACCTTTGGGTCTCCAGCAGGTGCTCCCCGTAGTGGCAAGTCTTTCACTATTGTAAAGTTTACATACATAACACCCTCCCCCCGCCCCCCCAGTCTCTCTCTCCCCCAGTCTCTCTCTCTCTCAGTCCAGTGTCTCTCTGCCCAGTCTCTCTCCCCCCAGTCACTCACTCCCCACCAAGTCTCTCCCTCCCCCAGTCTCTCTCTCCCTCAGTCTCTCAGTCCAGTGTCTCTCTGCCCAGTCTCTCCCTTCCCCAGTCTCTCTTGCCCCCAGTCTCTCTCCACCCCCAGTCTCTCTCTCCTAGCAGTCTCGCAGACTCTCCCTCTCCCCCCCCCCCATCAATCTCTCTCTCTCTCTGTCCCTAGTCTCTCTCTCTCTATCTCCCGAGACTCTCTCTCTCTCTCCCCAGTCTTTCTCCCCCACCAGTCTCTTCCCACCCCACCTCCCAGCCTCTCTCTCCCCCCAGCCTCTCTCTCCCCGCCGCCCCCCCCCCCAGCCTCTCTCTCCTCCCCAGCTTCTCTCTCCTCCCCAGCCTCTCTCTCTCTCCTCAGTTTCTCTCTCTCTCCTCAGTCTCTCTCTCTCTCCCCAGTCTCTCGCTCTCTCGCTCCAGTCTCTCTCTCTCTCTCCCCAGTTTCTTTCTCTCGCCCCAGTTTCTCTCTCTCCCCCCACAGTCTCTCTCCCCCGAGTCTCTCTCTCTCTCACTCCCCAGTCCCTCTCTCTACCCACCCAGTCTCTCTCTCTCCCCACCCAGTCTCTCTCTCTCCCCACCCAGTCTCTCTCTCTCCCCACCCAGTCTCTCACTCTCCCCACCCAGTCTCGCTCTCTCCCCACCCAGTCTCTCTCTCTCTCCCCACCCAGTCTCTCTCTCTCCCCACCCAGTCTCTCTCGCCCCCCACCCAGTCTCTCTCTCTCCCCCCAGTCTCTCGCTCTCCCCAGTGTCTCTCTCTCCCCAGTCTCCCTCTCTCACTCCCCGTCTCTCTCACACCCCAGTCTCTCTCCCCCCAGTCTCTCTCTCTCTTCCCCCAGTCTCTCTCTCTCTCCCCCCAGTCTATCTCTCCCACCGCCCAGTCTCTCTCCCACCCCCCACCCCTCCGCCACCAGTCCCTCCCACTCTCCTCCCAGTCTCACTCTCCCCCAGTCTCTCTCTCTCTTCCCTTGTCTCTCTCTCTCCCCCCAGTGTCTCTCTCTCTCTCCCCCAGTCTGTCTCTCACTCCCCAGTCTCAATCTCATTCCCCAGTCTCTCTCTCTCTCTCCCCAGTTTCTCTCTCTCCCCAGTCTTTCTCTCCCCTCGAGTCTTTCTCTCCCCCAGTCTCTCTCTCTCTCTCCCCAGTTTCTCTCTCACCCCAGTCTCTCTCCCCCCAGTCTCTCTCCCCCCAGTCTCTCTCCCCCCAGTCTCTCTCCCCCCAGTCTCCCTCTCTCCCCTAGTCTCTCTCTCCCCCAGTCTCTCTCCCCCCCAGTATCTCTCCCCCCCAGTCTCTCTCCCCCCCCAGTCTCTCTCTCCCCAGTCTCTCCCTCACTCCTCAGCCTCTCTCTCACTCCCCAGTCTCTCTCTCTCCCCCACCCTCAGTCACCCCCCCCCTCAGCCTCTCTCTCCCTCCCCCAGACTCTCTCTCTCCCCAGTCTCTCTCTCACCCCAGTCTCTCTCTCTCGGCAGTTTTTCTCCCCCCCCCTCCTTTCCCTGTCCCACTCTCTCCCCCAATCTCTTTCTCCCCCAGTCTCTCTCACCCCCCAGTCTCACTCTCTTCCCCCCCAGTCTCTCTCTCTTCCCCCCCCCGCAGTCTCTCTCTCCCCCCATTCTCTCTCTCCCCCCATTCTCTCTCTCCCCCCAGTCTCTTCTCCCCCCAGTCTCTCTCTCCCTCCAGTCTCTCTCTCCCTCCAGTCTCTCTCTCCCCCCAGTCTCTCTTTCCCCCCAGTCTCTCTCTCCCCCCAGTCTCTCTCTCTCTCCCCTCCAGTCTCTCTCTCTCCCATCCAGTCTCTCTCTCTCCCCAGTCTCTCTCTCTCCCCCCAGTCTCTCTCCCCCCAGTCTCTCTCTCTCTCCCCAGTTTCTCTCTCTCTCCCCCAGTCTCTCTCTCTCTCTCCCCCAGTCTCTCTCTCTCCCCCAGTCTCTCTCTCGACCCCAGTCTCTCTCTCACCCACTCTCTCTCATTCCCACTCTCTCTCTCCCCCAGTCCCTCTCTCTCCCCGTCTCTCTCTCACCCCAATCTCTCTCTTCCCCAGTCTCTCTCTCTCTGCAGTCTTTCTCCCTCCCCCCCTCTTTTCCCTGTCTCACTCTCTCCCCCAATCTCTTTCTCCCCCAGTCTCTCTCACCCCCAAGTCTCAGTCTCTTCCCCCCCAGTCTCTCTCTCTTCCCCACCCCGCAGTCTCTCTCTCCCTCCAGTCTCTCTCTCCCCCAGTCTCTCTCTCTCCCCCCAGTCTCTCTCTCTCCCCCCAGTTTCTCTCTCACTCCCCAGTCTCTCTCTCTCCCCCACCCTCAGTCACCCCCCCCCTCAGCCTCTCTCTCCTCCCCAGACTCTCTCTCTTCCCAGTCTCTCTCTCACCCCAGTCTCTCTCTCTCCGAAGTTTCTCTCTCTCCCCCACTCTCTCTCTCTCTCCCCCAGTCTCTCTCTCTCCCCCATTCTCTCTCTCCCCCCAGTCTCTTCTCCCCCCAGTCTCTTCTCCCCCAGTCTCTTCTCCCCCCATTCTCTCTCTCTCCCCCCAGTCTCTCTATCCCCCCAGTCTCTCTCTCTCCCCTCCAGTCTCTCTCTCTCCCCAGTCTCTCTCTCTCCCCAGTCTCTCTCTCTCCCCCCAGTCTCTCTCTCTCCTCCCAGTCTCTCTCTCTCCCCCCAGTCTCTCTCTCTCTCCCCTCACTCTCTCTCCCCCCTCACTCTCTCTCTCCACCCCCACCCTCTATCTCCCCCCCCACCCTCTATCTCCCCCCAGTCTTCCCCTCTCCGCAGTGTCTCTCTCTCTCCCCAGTCTCTCTCTCCCCCCAGTCTCTATCTCCCCCCAGTCTCCCTCTCCCCCAGTCTCTCTCTCCCCTCAGTCTCTATCTCCCCCCAGTCTCTCTCTCCCCCCAGTCTCTCTCTCTCTCCCCCGAGTCTATCTCTCCCACACCCCAGTCTCTCTCCCACCTCCGCCCCCCGTCTGCCACCAGTCCCTCTCACTCTCCTCCCAGTCTCACTCTCCCCCAGTCTCTCTCTCTCTTCCCTTGTCTCTCTCTCTCCCCCCAGAGTCTCTCTCTCTCTCCCCCCAGTGTCTCTCTCTCTCTCCCCCAGTCTGTCTCTCACTCCCCAGTCTCAATCTCATTCCCCAGTCTCTCTCTCTCACTCCCCAGTTTCTCTCTCTCCCCAGCCTTTCTCTCCCCTCGAGTCTTTCTCTCCCCCCAGTCTTTCACTCTCCCCCCCCCAGTCTCTCTCACCCCAGTCTCTCTCCCAACAGTCTCTCTCCCAACAGTCTCTCTCCCCCCAGTCTCTCTCCCCCCAGTCTCTCTCCCCCCCAGTCCCTCTCCCCCCGCAGTCTCTCTCCCCCCCAGTCTCTCTCTCTCCGCCCCCCAGTCTCTCTCTCCCCCCAGCCCCTCTCTCCCTCAAGTCTCTCTCTCCCCCCAGTCTCTCACTCTCCCCCCAGTCTCTCACTCTCCCCCCAGTCTCTCTCTCCCCCCAGTCTCTCTCGCTCTCCCCCAGTCTCTCTCTCTCCGCCAGTCTCTCTCTCTCCCCCAGTCTCTCTCTCTCCCCCCCAGTCTCTCTCTCCCCCAGTCTCTCTCTCCCCCAGTCTCTCTCTCCCCCAGTCTCTCTCTCACCCCAGTCTCTCTCTCTCCCCAGTCTCCCTCTCTCACTTCCCGTCTCTCTCACACCCCAATCTCTCTCTGTCCCCCCCAGTCTCTCTCTCTCCCCCCAGTCTCTCTCTCTCCCCCCAGTCTCTCTCTATCCCCCCAGTCACCCCCAGTCTCTCTCTCTCCCCCCAGTCTCTCTCTTCCCCCCAGTCTCTCTCTTCCCCCAGTCTCCCTCCCTCCCCCAGTCTCTCTCTCTCTCCCACCCTCAGTCACCCCCCCCCTCAGCCTCTCTCTCCCCCCCAGACTCGCTCTCTCCCCAGTCTCTCTCTCACCCCAGTCTCTCTCTCTCGGAAGTCTTTCTCCCTCCCCCCCCTCTTTTCCCTGTCTCACTCTCTCCCCCAATCTCTTTCTCCCCCAGTCTCTCTCTCCCTCAGTCTCTCTCTCTTCCCCCCCCCCGCCGCAGTCTCTCTCTCCCCCATTCTCTCTCTCCCCCAGTCTCTCTCTCCCTCCAGTCTCTCTCTCCCTCCAGTCTCTCTCTCCCCCCAGTCTCTCTCTCTCTCCCCCCCAGTCTCTCTCTCTCTGCAGTCTTTCTCCCTCCCCCCCTCTTTTCCCTGTCTCACTCTCTCCCCCAATCTCTTTCTCCCCCAGTCTCTCTCACCCCCCAGTCTCAGTCTCTTCCCCCCCAGTCTCTCTCTCTCCCTCCCCCGCAGTCTCTCTCTCCCCCCATTCTCTCTCTCCCCCCAGTCTCTCTCTCCCCCGAGTCTCTCTCTCCCCCCAGTCTCTCTCTCCCCCCAGTCTCTCTCTCCCCCCAGTCTCTCTCTCTCCCCTCCAGTCTCTCTCTCCCCCCAGTCTCTCTCTCTCTCTCCCCCCAGTGTCTTTCTCTCTCTCCCCCAGTCTGTCTCTCACTCCCCAGTCTCAATCTCATTCCCCAGTCTCTCTCTCTCTCTCTCCCCAGTTTCTCTCTCTCCCCAGTCTTTCTCTCCCCTCGAGTCTTTCTCTCCCCCCAGTCTTTCTCTCACCCACTCTCTCTCATTCCCACTCTCTCTCATTCCCACTCTCTCTCTCCCCCAGTCCCTCTCTCTCCCCAAGTCTCTCTCTCACCCCAATCTCTCTCTCTCTCCCCCCTGTCTCTCTCTCTCCCCTCACTCTCTCTCCCCCCTCACTCTCTCTCCACCCCCACCCTCTATCTCCCCCCAGTCTTCCCCTCTCCGCAGTGTCTCTCTCTCTCCCCAGTCTCTCTCTCCCCCCAGTCTCTATCTGCCCCCAGTCTCCCTCTCCCCCAGTCTCTCTCTCCCCTCAGTCTCTCTCTCCCCTCAGTCTCTATCTCCCCCCAGTCTCTCTCTTCCCCCAGTCTCCCTCCCCCCTCCCAGTCTCTCTCTCTCTCCCCCCAGTCTCTCTCTCTCTCCCCCGAGTCTATCTCTCCCACACCCCAGTCTCTCTCTCACCTCCGCCCCCCCTCTGCCACCAGTCCCTCTCACTCTCCTCCCAGTCTCACTCTCCCCCAGTCTCTCTCTTCCCTTGTCTCTCTCTCTCCCCCCAGAATCTCTCTCTCTCTCTCCCCCCAGTGTCTCTCTCTCTCTCCCCCAGTCTGTCTCTCACTCCCCAGTCTCAATCTCATTCCCCAGTCTCTCTCTCTTCCCCCCCCCAGTCTCTCTCCCCCCCCAGTCTCTCTCCCCCCCAGTCTCTCTCTCCTCCAGTCTCTCTCTCCTCCAGTCTCTCTCCCGCCCCACCCCGAGTCTCACTCTCTCCCCCCCCAGTCTCTCTCTCCCCCCCCAGTCTCCCTCTCCCCCCAGTCTCTCTCTCTCTCCCCCCAGTCTCTCTCTCTCTCCCCCCAGTCTCTCTCTCTCCCCCCAGTCTCTCTCTCTCCCCCCAGTCTCTCTCTCTCTCCCCCAGTCTCTCTCCCCAGTCTCTCTCTCTACCCCAGTATCTCTCCCCCACTCTCTCACTCCCTCTGTCTCTCTCTCTCCCCCAGTCTCTCTCTCACCCCAGTCTCTCTCTCCCCCCAGTCTCTCTCAAAGTCTCCCCCAGTCTCTCTCTCCCCCCCCCCAGTCTCTCTCTCTCTCCCCCAGTCTCTCTCTCTTCCCCAGTCTCTCGCTCTCCCCCAGTCTCTCTCTCCCCAGTCTCTCCTTCTCCCCCCACTCTATCTCCTCACAATCTCTTTCTCCCCACCACTATCTTTCTCCCCCGCCACTTCCTTTCTCCCCCACTCTCTTTCCTCCCAATCTCTTTCCCCAACCACTCTTTCTCCCCCCACTCTTTCTCCTCACATTCTCTTTCTACTCCCACTCTCACTTTCATCCCAGTCTCTCTTTCTCTCCCCTCACTCGCTCTCTCCCCTCACTCTCTCTCTCCCCTCACTCTCTTTCTCCCCACCACTCTCTCTCACTGCCCCCAAACTCTATCTCCCCCCAGTCTTCCCCTCTCCCCAGTCTCTCTCTCTCCGCAGTGTCTCTCTCTCTCTCCCCAGTCTCTCTCTCTCTCGCTCCCCAGTCTCTCTCTCCCCCCAGTCTCTCTCTCCCCCCAGTCTCTCTCTCCCCCCAGTCTCTCTCACCCCCCAGTCTCTCTCTCCCCCCAGTCTCTCTCTCTCCCCCCAGTCTCTCTCTCCCCAGTCTCTCCCTCACTCCTCAGCCTCTCTCTCACTCCCCAGTCTCTCTCTCTCTCCCACCCTCAGTCACCCCCCCCCTCAGCCTCTCTCTGCCCCCCCAGACTCGCTCTCTCCCCAGTCTCTCTCTCACCCCAGTCTCTCTCTCTCTCGGCAGTCTTTCTCCCTCCCCCCCATCTTTTCCCTGTCTCACTCTCTCCCCCAATCTCTTTCTCCCCCAGTCACTCTCTCCCCCAGTCTCTCTCTCTTCCCCCCCCGCCGCAGTCTCTCTCTCCCCCATTCTCTCTCTCCCCCAGTCTCTCTCTCCCTCCAGTCTCTCTCTCCCTCCAGTCTCTCTCTCCCCCCAGTCTCTCTCTCTCTCCCCCCCAGTCTCTCTCTCTCTGCAGTCTTTCTCCCTCCCCCCCTCTTTTCCCTGTCTCACTCTCTCCCCCAATCTCTCTCCCCCCATTCTCTCTCTCCCCCCAGTCTCTCTCTCCCCCGAGTCTCTCTCTCCCCCCAGTCTCTCTCTCCCCCCAGTCTCTCTCTCCCCCGCAGTCTCTCTCTCTCCCCTCCAGTCTCTCTCTCCCCCCAGTCTCTCTCTCTCCCCCCAGTCTCTCTCTCTCCCCCCAGTCTCTCTCTCTCCCCTCAGTTTCTCTCTCTCCCCCAGTCTCTCTCTCTCTCCCCCAGTCTCTCTCTCTCCCCCAGTCTCTCTCTCTCCCCCAGTCTCTCCCTCGACCCCTGTCTCTCTACCCCAGTCTCTCTCTCACCCACTCTCTCTCATTCCCACTCTCTCTCATTCCCACTCTCTCTCATTCCCAATCTCTCTATCCCCCAGCCCCTCTCTCTCCCCAAGTCTCTCTCTCACCCCAATCTCTCTCTCTCTCCCCCCTGTCTCTCTCTCTCCCCTCACTCTCTCTCCCCCCTCACTCTCTCTCTCCACCCCCACCCTCTATCTCCCCCCAGTCTTCCCCTCTCCGCAGTGTCTCTCTCTCTCCCCAGTCTCTCTCTCCCCCCAGTCTCTATCTCCCCCCAGTCTCCCTCTCCCCCAGTCTCTCTCTCCCCTCAGTCTCTATCTCCCCCCAGTCTCTCTCTTCCCCCAGTCTCCCTCCCCCCTCCCAGTCTCTCTCTCTCTCCCCCCAGTCTCTCTCTCTCTCCCCCGAGTCTATCTCTCCCACACCCCAGTCTCTCTCCCACCTCCGTCCCCTCTCTGCCACCAGTCCCTCTCACTCTCCTCCCAGTCTCACTCTCCCCCAGTCTCTCTCTCTCTTCCCTTGTCTCTCTCTCTCCCCCCAGAATCTCTCTCTCTCTCCCCCCAGTGTCTATCTCTCTCTCCCCCAGTCTGTCTCTCACTCCCCAGTCTCAATCTCATTCCCCAGTCTCTCTCTCTCCCCCCGCAGTCTCTCTCCCCCTCAGTCTCTCTCTCCTCCAGTCTCTCTCTCCTCCAGTCTCTCTCCCCTCCCCAGTCTCACTCTCTCCCCCCCCCCAGTCTCTCTCTCCCCCCCCCAGTCTCTCTCTCCCCCCCCAGTCTCTCTCTCTCTCCCCCCAGTCTCTCTCTCTCCCCCCAGTCTCTCTCTCTCCCCCCAGTCTCTCTCTCTCCCCCCCCAGTCTCTCTCTCTCTCCCCCAGTCTCTCTCTCTCCCCAGTCTCTCTCAAAGTCTCCCCCAGTCTCTCTCTCTCCCCCCCCCAGTCTCTCTCTCTCTCCCCCAATCTCTCTCTCTTCCCCAGTCTCTCTCTCTTCCCCAGTCTCTCTCTCTCTCCCAGTCTCTCGCTCTCCCCCAGTCTCTCTCTCCCCAGTCTCTCCTTCTCCCCCCACTCTATCTCCTCACAATCTCTTTCTCACCCCCACTATCTTTCTCCCCCGCCACTTCCTTTCTCCCCCACTCTCTTTCCTCCCAATCTCTTTCCCCAACCACTCTTTCTCCCCCCACTCTTTCTCCTCACATTCTCTTTCTACTCCCACTCTCACTTTCATCCCAGTCTCTCTTTCTCTCCCCTCACTCGCTCTCTCCCCTCACTCTCTCTCTCCCCTCACTCTCTTTCTCCCCACCACTCTCTCTCACTGCCCCCAAACTCTATCTCCCCCCAGTCTTCCCCTCTCCCCAGTCTCTCTCTCTCCGCAGTGTCTCTCTCTCTCTCCCCAGTCTCTCTCTCTCTCGCTCCCCATTCTCTCTCTCCCCCCAGTCTCTCTTTCCCCCCAGTCTCTCCCTCCCCCCAGTCTCTCTCTCCCCCCAGTCTCTCTCTCCCCCAGTCTCTCTCTCCCCCCAGTCTCTCTCTCCCCCAGTCTCTCTCTCCCCCCAGTCTCTCTCTCCCCAGTCTCTCCCTCACTCCTCAGCCTCTCTCTCACTCCCCAGTCTCTCTCTCTCTCCCACCCTCAGTCACCCCCCCCTCAGCCTCTCTCCCCCCCCCCCAGACTCGCTCTCTCCCCAGTCTCTCTCTCACCCCAGTCTCTCTCTCTCTCGGCAGTCTTTCTCCCTCCCCCCCATCTTTTCCCTGTCTCACTCTCTCCCCCAATCTCTTTCTCCCCCAGTCTCTCTCTCCCCCAGTCTCTCTCTCTTCCCCCCCCCCCCCGCCGCAGTCTCTCTCTCCCCCATTCTCTCTCTCCCCCAGTCTCTCTCTCCCTCCAGTCTCTCTCTCCCTCCAGTCTCTCTCTCCCCCCAGTCTCTCTCTCTCTCCCCCCCAGTCTCTCTCTCTCTGCAGTCTTTCTCCCTCCACCCCTCTTTTCCCTGTCTCACTCTCTCCCCCAATCTCTCTCCCCCCAGTCTCTCTCTCCCCCCCCAGTCTCTCTCTCTCCCCTCAGTTTCTCTCTCTCTCCCCCAGTCTCTCTCTCTCCCCCAGTCTCTCTCTCTGCCCCAGTCTCTCTCTCTTCCCCAGTCTCTCTCTCTCTCCCAGTCTCTCGCTCTCCCCCAGTCTCTCCTTCTCCCCCCACTCTATCTCTTCACAATCTCTTTCTCCCCCCCACTATCTTTCTCCCCGCCACTTCCTTTCTCCCCCACTCTCTTTCCTCCCAATCTCTTTCCCCAACCACTCTTTCTCCCCCCACTCTTTCTCCTCACATTCTCTTTCTACTCCCACTCTCACTTTCATCCCAGTCTCTCTCTCTCTCCCCTCACTCTCTTTCTCCCCACCACTCTCTCTCACTGCCCCCAAACTCTATCTCCCCCCAGTCTTCCCCTCTCCCCAGTCTCTCTCTCTCCGCAGCGTCTCTCTCTCTCTCCCCAGTCTCTCTCTCTCTCGCTCCCCAGTCTCTCTCTCCCCCCAGTCTCTCTCTCCCCCCAGTCTCTCCCTCCCCCCAGTCTCTCTCTCCCCCCAGTCTCTCTCTCCCCCAGTCTCTCTCTCCCCCCAGTCTCTCTCTCCCCAGTCTCTCCCTCACTCCTCAGCCTCTCTCTCACTCCCCAGTCTCTCTCTCTCCCCCACCCTCAGTCACCACCCCTCAGCCTCTCTCTCCCCCCCCAGACTCGCTCTCTCCCCAGTCTCTCTCTCACCCCAGTCTCTCTCTCTCGGAAGTCTTTCTCCCTCCCCCCCCTCTTTTCCCTGTCTCACTCTCTCCCCCAATCTCTTTCTCCCCCAGTCTCTCTCTCCCCCAGTCTCTCTCTCTCTTCCCCCCCCCGCCGCAGTCTCTCTCTCCCCCATTCTCTCTCTCCCCCAGTCTCTCTCTCCCTCCAGTCTCTCTCTCCCTCCAGTCTCTCTCTCCCCCCAGTCTCTCTCTCTCTCCCCCCCAGTCTCTCTCTCTCTGCAGTCTTTCTCCCTCCCCCCTCTTTTCCCTGTCTCACTCTCTCCCCCAATCTCTTTCTCCCCCAGTCTCACTCACCCCCCAGTCTCAGTCTCTTCCCCCCCAGTCTCTCTCTCCCCCCCCCCCCCCATTCTCTCTCTCCCCCCATTCTCTCTCTCCCCCCAGTCTCTCTCTCCCCCCAGTCTCTCTCTCCCCCCAGTCTCTCTCTCCCCCCAGTCTCTCTCTCCCCCCAGTCTCTCTCTCCCCCCAGTCTCTCTCTCTCCCCTCCAGTCTCTCTCTCCCCCCAGTCTCTCTCTCTCCCCCCAGTCTCTCTCTCTCCCCCCAGTCTCTCTCTCTCCCCTCAGTTTCTCTCTCTCCCCCAGTCTCTCTCTCTCTCTCCCCAGTCTCTCTCTCTCCCCCAGTCTCTCTCTCTCCCCCAGTCTCTCTCTCTACCCCAGTCTCTCTACCCCAGTCTCTCTCTCACCCACTCTCTCTCATTCCCACTCTCTCTCATTCCCACTCTCTCTCTCCCCCAGTCCCTCTCTCTCCCCAAGTCTCTCTCTCACACCAATCTCTCTCTCTCTCCCCCCTGTCTCTCTCTCTCCCCTCACTCTCTCTCTCCCCTCACTCTCTCTCTCCACCCCCACCCTCTATCTCCCCCCAATCTTCCCCTCTCCGCAGTGTCTCTCTCTCTCCCCAGTCTCTCTCTCCCCCCAGTCTCTATCTCCCCCCAGTCTCCCTCTCCCCCAGTCTCTCTCTCCCCTCAGTCTCTATCTCCCCCAGTCTCTCTCTTCCCCCAGTCTCCCTCCCCCCTCCCAGTCTCTCTCTCTCTCCCCCCAGTCTCTCTCTCTCTCCCCCGAGTCTATCTCTCCCACACCCCAGTCTCTCTCCCACCTCCGCCCCCCCTCTGCCACCAGTCCCTCTCACTCTCCTCCCAGTCTCACTCTCCCCCAGTCTCTCTCTCTCTTCCCTTGTCTCTCTCTCTCCCCCCAGAATCTCTCTCTCTCTCCCCCCAGTGTCTCTCTCTCTCTCCCCCAGTCTGTCTCTCACTCCCCAGTCTCAATCTCATTCCCAGTCTCTCGCTCTCTCTCCCCAGTTTCTCTCTCTCCCCAGTCTTTCTCTCCCCTCGAGTCTTTCTCTCCCCCCAGTCTTTCTCTCTCCCCCCCAGTCTCTCTCACCCCAGTCTCTCTCCCAACAGTCTCTCTCTCCCCCAGTCTCTCTCTCCCCCAGTCTCTCTCCCACCCCAGTCCCTCTCCCCCGCAGTCTCTCCCCCCCCCCCATTCTCTCTCTCCCCCAGTCTCTCTCCCCCCGCAGTCTCTCTCCCCCCATTCTCTCTCTCCCCCAGTCTCTCTCTCCTCCAGTCTCTCTCCCCCCCCAGTCTCACTCTCTCCCCCCAGTCTCTCTCTCTCCGCCCTCCAGTCCCCCTCTCCCCCCAGCCTCTCTCTCTCCCCCCAGTCTCTCTCTCTCCCCCCAGTCTCTCTCTCTCTCCCCCAGTCTCTCTCTCTCCCCCAGTCTCTCTCTCTCCCCCAGTCTCTCTCTTACCCCAGTCTCTCTCTCCCCCCAGTCTCTCTCTCTCTCTCCCCCAGTCTCTCTCTCTCCCCCCCAGTCTCTCTCTCCCCCCAGTCTCTCTCTCCCTAGTCTCTCCTTTCCCCCCACTCTATCTACTCACAATCTCTTTCTCCCCCCCACTTTCTTTCTCCCCCGCCACTCCCTTTCTCCCCCACTCTCTTTCTTCCCAATCTCTTTCTACTCCCACTCTCACTTTCCCTCCAGTCTCTCTCTCTACCCTCACTCTCTCTCTCCCCTCACTCTCTCTCCCCCCTCACTCTCTTTCTCCCCCCACTCTCTCTCTCCCCCCCCAGTCTCTCTCTCCCCCCAGTCTCTCTCTCCCCCCAGTCTCTCTCTCCCCAGTCTCTCCCTCACTCCACAGCCTCTCTCTCTCTCCCCAGTCTCACTCTCTCCCCCCCCCAGTCTCTCTCTCCCCCCCCAGTCTCTCTCTCCCCCCCCAGTCTCTCTCTCTCTCCCCCCAGTCTCTCTCTCTCCCCCAGTCTCTCTCTCTCCCCCCAGTCTCTCGCTCTCCCCCCCCAGTCTCTCTCTCTCTCCCCAGTCTCTCTCTCTCCCCAGTCTCTCTCAAAGTCTCCCCCAGACTCTCTCTCTCCCCCCCCCAGTCTCTCTCTCTCTCCCCCAATCTCTCTCTCTTCCCCAGTCTCTCTCTCTTCCCCAGTCTTTTCTCTCTCCCAGTCTCTCGCTCTCCTCCAGTCTCTCTCTCTCCCCTCACTCTCTCTCTCCCCTCACTCTCTCTCCCCCCTCACTCTCTTTCTCCCCCCACTCTCTCTCTCCCCCCCAGTCTCTCTCTCCCCCCAGTCTCTCTCTCCCCCCAGTCTCTCTCTCCCCAGTCTCTCCCTCACTCCACAGCCTCTCTCTCTCTCCCCAGTCTCTCTCTCTCCCCCACCCTCAGTCGCCCCCCCCCCCCCTCAGCCTCTCTCTCCCCCTTCCCCAGACTCACTCTCTCCCCAGTCTCTCTCACCCCAGTCTCTCTCTCTCTGCAGTCTTTCTCCCTCCCCCCACTCTTTTCCCTGTCTCACTCTCTCTCCCCAGTCTCTCTCCCCAGTCTCTCTCTCTCCCCAGTCTCTCTCTCCCCCCAGTCTCTCTCTCCCCCCAGTATCTCTCTCTCCCCTCCAGTCTCTCTCTCCCCCCAGTCTCTCTCTCTCCCCTCCGGTCTCTCTCTCTCCCCAGTCTCTCTCGCTCCCCCCAGTCTCTCTCTCTCACCCCAGTTTCTCTCTCTACCCCAGTCTCACTCTCTACCCCAGTCTCTCTCTCACCCACTCTCTCTCATTCCCACTCTCTCTCTCCCCCAGTCTCTCTCTCTCCCCCAGTCTCTCTCTCTCCCCTCACTCTCTCTCTCCCCTCACTCTCTCTCTCCCCTCACCTCTCTCTCCCCTCACTCTCTCTCTCCCCTCACTCTCTCTCTCCACCCCCACCCTCTATCTCCCCCCAGTCTTACCCTCTCCCCAGTCTCTCTCTCTCCCCAGCCTTTCCCTCACTCCCCAGTCTCTCTCTCTTACTCCCCAGTCTCTCTCACTCCCCAGTCTCTCTCTCTCCATCACCCTCAGTCACCGCCCCCGCTTAGCCTCTCTGCCCCCTCCCAGACTCTCTCTCTCCCCAGTCTCTCTCACCCCAGTCTCTCTCTCCCTGCAGTCTTTCTCCCTCCCCCTCCCCTCTTTTCCCTGTCTCACTCTCTCCTCCAATCTCTTTCTCCCCCAGTCTCTCTCTCCCCAGTCTCTCTCTCCCCCAGTCTCTCTCTCCCCCAGTCTCTCTCTCTCCCCAGTGGCTCTCTCTCTCCCCGATCTCTCTCTCTCTCCCCAGTCTCTCTCTCTCCCCCAGTCTCTCTCTCACTCCCCAGTCTCTCTCTCACTCCCCAATCTCTCTCACTCCCCAGTCTCTCACACTCCCCAGTCTCTCTACCCCATCCTTAGTCACCCATCCCTCTGCCTCTCTCTCCCCCCCCCCCAGTCTCTCTCTCACCCCAGTCCCTCTCTCCCCCCAGTCCCTCTCTCCCCCAGTCCCTCTCCCTCCAGTCTCTCTCCCCCCCCCAGCCTCTCTCTCACTCCCCAACCTCTCTCTCACTCCCCAACCTCTCTCTCTCCCCTAGTCTCTCTCTCCCCAGTCTCTGTCTCCCCCAGTCTCTCTCTCCCCCAGACTCTCTCTCCCCCAGTCTCTCTCTCGCCCAGTCTCCCTTCTCCCCAGTGGCTCTCTCCCCCCATTCTCTCTCACTCCCCAGTCTCTCTCACTCCCCAGTCTCTGTCTCTCTCTATCCATCACCCTCAGTCGCCGCCCCGCCTTAGCCTCTCTCTCCCCCGCCAGACTCTCTATCTCCCCAATCTCTGTCACCCCAGTCTCTCTCTCACCCCAGTCTCTCTCTGCCTGCAGTCTTTCTCCCTCCTCCCCTCTTTTCCTGTCTCACTCTCTCCCCCAGTCTCTCTCTCCCCCAGTCTCTCTCTCCCCCAGTCTCTCTCTCCCCCAGTCTCTCTCTCCCCCAGCCTCTCTCTCCCCCAGTCTCTCTCTCGCCCCAGTCTCTCTATCTCCCCAGTCTCTCTCTCCCCCAGTCTCTCTCTCCCCCAGACACTCTCTCGCCCAGTCTCTCTCTCTCCCAGTGGCTCTCTCTCTCGCTCCCTGGTCTCTCTCTCTCTCTCTCTCTCTCTCCCAGTCACTCTCTCTCCCCAGTCCCTCTCTCTCCCCGGTCTCTCTCTCTCCCCAGTCTCTCTCTCTCCCCAGTGTCTCTCGCTCTCCATTCTCCCCCCCCCCCCCCCTCCCAGTCTCTCTCGCTCCCCAGTCTCTCTCTCTCCCCGGTCTCTCTCTCTCCCCAGTGGCTCTCTCTCTCCCCAGTGGCTCTCTCTCTCACCCCAGTGTCTCTCTCTCTCTCCCCAGTTTCTCTCTCTCTCCCCAGTGTCTCTCTCTCTCCCCAGTGTCTCTCTCTCTCCCCAGTGTCTCTCTCTCTCCCCAGTGTCTCTCTCTTTCCCCAGTGTCTCTCTCTCTCCCCAATCTCTCTCTCCCCAGTTTCTCTCTCTCTCCAGTCTCTCTCTCTTTCGCTCCCCAGTCTCTCTCGCTCCCCTCAGTCTATCTCTCACTCGCCAGTCTCTTCTCTCCCCCAGTCTCTCTCTCCCCCAGTCTCTCTCTCCCCCCAGTCTCTCTCTCCCCCCAGTCTCTCTCTCCCCCCAGTCTCTCTTGCCCCCCAGCCTCGCTCTCCCCCCAGTCACTCTGTCCCCCCCAGTCACTCTCTACCCCCCAGTCACTCTCCCCTCAGTCTCTCTCTCCCCTCAGTCTCTCTCTCCCCTCAGTCTCTCTCTACCCCCAGGCTCTCTCTCTATCGCCAGTCTCTCTCACTCCCCAATCTCTCTCACCCCAGTCTCTCTCTCACCCCAGTCTCTCTCTGCCTGCAGTCTTTCTCCCTCCCCCCGTCTTTTCCCTGTCTCACTCTCTCCCCCAATCTCTTTCTCCCCCAGTCACTCTCCCCAGTCTCTCTCTCCCCCAGTCTCTCTCTCGCCCAGTCTCTCTCTCTCCCCAGTTTCTTTCTCCCCCAGTCTCTCTCTCCCCCAGTCTCTCTCTCCCCCAGTCTCTCTCTCCCCCAGTCTCTCTCTCCCCCAGTCTCTCTCTCTCTCCCCAGTGGCTCTCTCTCTCCCCGGTCTCTCTCTCTCCGCCCAGTCCCCCTCTCTCTCTCCCCACAGTCCCCCTCTCTCTCTCCCCCCAGTCCCCCCCTCTCTCTCTCCCCAGTCTCTCTCTCTCTCTCCCCCCAGTCTCTCTCTCTCCCCCAGTCTCTCTCTCTCTCCCCAAGTCTCTCTCTCTCCCCCAGTCTCTCTCTCTCCCCCAGTCTCTCTCTTACCCCAGTCTCTCTCTCCCCCAGTCTCTCTCTCCCTAGTCTCTCCTTTCCCCCCACTCTATCTACTCACAATCTCTTTCTCCCCCCCACTTTCTTTCTCCCCCACCACTCCCTTTCTCCCCCACTCTCTTTCTTCCCAATCTCTTTCTACTCCCACTCTCACTTTCCCTCCAGTCTCTCTCTCTACCCTCACTCTCTCTCTCCCCCTCACTCTCTCTCCCCCCTCACTCTCTTTCTCCCCCCACTCTCTCTCTCCCCCCCAGTCTCTCTCTCCCCCCAGTCTCTCTCTCCCCCCAGTCTCTCTCTCCCCAGTCTCTCCCTCACTCCACAGCCTCTCTCTCTCTCCCCAGTCTCTCTCTCCCCCACCCTCAGTCGCCAGCCCCCCTCAGCCTCTCTCTCCCCCTCCCCCAGACTCACTCTCTCCCCAGTCTCTCTCACCCCAGTCTCTCTCTCTCTGCAGTCTTTCTCCCTCCCCCCACTCTTTTCCCTGTCTCACTCTCTCTCCCCAGTCTCTCTCCCCAGTCTCTCTCTCCCCAGTCTCTCTCTCCCCAGTCTCTCTCTCCCCCCCAGTCTCTCTCTCCCCCCAGTCTCTCTCTCCCCCCAGTATCTCTCTCTCCCCTCCAGTCTCTCTCTCCCCCCAGTCTCTCTCTCTCCCCTCCGGTCTCTCTCTCTCCCCAGTCTCTCTCGCTCCCCCCAGTCTCTCTCTCTCACCCCAGTTTCTCTCTCTACCCCAGTCTCTCTCTCATTCCCACTCTCTCTCATTCCCACTCTCTCTCTCCCCCAGTCTCTCTCTCTCCCCCAGTCTCTCTCTCTCCCCTCACTCTCTCTCTCCCCTCACTCTCTCTCTCCCCTCACCCTCTCTCTCCCCTCACTCTCTCTCTCCACCCCCACCCTCTATCTCCCCCCAGTCTTACCCTCTCCCCAGTCTCTCTCTCTCCCCAGCCTTTCCCTCACTCCCCAGTCTCTCTCTCTTACTCCCCAGTCTCTCTCACTCCCCAGTGGCTCTCTCTCTCCCCAGTGGCTCTCTCTCTCGCTCCCTGGTCTCTCTCTCTCTCTCTCTCTCTCTCCCCAGTCACTCTCTCTCCCCAGTCCCTCTCTCTCCCCAGTCTCTCTCTCTCCCCAGTCTCTCTCTCTCCCCGGTCTCTCTCTCTCTCTCCCCAGTGTCACTCTCTCTCCCCAGTGGCTCTCTCTCTCCCCAGTGGCTCTCTCTCTCACCCCAGTGTCTCTCTCTCTCCCCCAGTGTCTCTCTCTCTCCCCAGTGTCTCTCTCTCTCCCCAGTGTCTCTCTCTCTCCCCAGTGTCTCTCTCTTTCCCCAGTGTCTCTCTCTCTCCCCAATCTCTCTCTCCCCAGTTTCTCTCTCTCTCCAGTCTCTCTCTCTTTCGCTCCCCAGTCTCTCTCGCTCCCCTCAGTCTATCTCTCACTCGCCAGTCTCTTCTCTCCCCCAGTCTCTCTCTCCCCCCAGTCTCTCTCTCCCCCAGTCTCTCTCTCCCCCCAGTCTCTCTCTCCCCCCAGTCTCTCTTGCCCCCCAGCCTCGCTCTCCCCCCAGTCACTCTGTCCCCCCCAGTCACTCTCTACCCCCAGTCTCTCTCCCCTCAGTCTCTCTCTCCCCTCAGTCTCTCTCTCCCCTCAGTCTCTCTCTACCCCCAGGCTCTCTCTCTCACCCCAGTCTCTCTCACTCCCCAGTCTCTCTCACTCCCCAGTCTCTCTCTCCCCCCCAGTCTCTCTCTCTGCCCCCAGTCTCTCTCTTACCCCAGTCTCTCTCTCCCCCCAGTCTCTCTCACTCCCCAGTCTCTCTCACTCCCCAGTCTCTCACTCCCCAGTCTCTCTCTCTCCATCACCCTCAGTCGCCGCCCCCCCTTAACCTCTCTCTCCCCTGCCAGACTCTCTATCTCCCCAATCTCTCTCACCCCAGTCTCTCTCTCACCCCAGTCTCTCTCTGCCTGCAGTCTTTCTCCCTCCCCCCGTCTTTTCCCTGTCTCACTCTCTCCCCCAATCTCTTTCTCCCCCAGTCACTCTCTCCCCCAGTCTCTCTCTCCCCCAGTCTCTCTCTCGCCCAGTCTCTCTCTCTCCCCAGTTTCTTTCTCCCCCAGTCTCTCTCTCCCCCAGTCTCTCTCTCCCCCAGTCTCTCTCTCCCCCAGTCTCTCTCTCTCTCCCCAGTGGCTCTCTCTCTCCCCGGTCTCTCTCTCTCCGCCCAGTCCCCCTCTCTCTCTCCCCACAGTCCCCCTCTCTCTCTCCCCCCAGTCCCCCCCTCTCTCTCTCCCCAGTCTCTCTCTCTCTCGCTCCCCAGTCTCTCTCTCTCTCTCCCCCCCCAGTCTCTCTCTTCCCCCAGTCTCTCTCTCCCCCCAGTCTCTCTTTCTCCCCAGTCTCTCTTTCTCCCCAGTCTCTCTCTCCCCCCAGTCTCTCTCTCCCCCCCCACCCTCTCTCTCCCTCCAGTCTCTCTCTCCCCCAGTCTCTCTCTCCCCCAGTCTCTCTCTCCCCAAGTCTCTCTCTCTCTCCCCAGTGGCTCTCTCTCTCCCCGGTCTCTCTCTCTCCGCCCAGTCCCCCTCTCTCTCGCCCCACAGTCCCCCTCTCTCTCTCCCCCCAGTCCCCCTCTCTCTCTCTCCCCAGTCTCTCTCTCTCTCGCTCCCCAGTCTCTCTCTCTCTCTCCCCCCAGTCTCTCTCTTCCCCCAGTCTCTCTCTCTCCCCCCAGTCTCTCTCTCTCCCCTCAGTTTCTCTCTCTCTCCCCCAGTCTCTCTCTCTCCCCCAGTCTCTCTCTCTTCCCCAGTCTCTCTCTCTTCCCCAGTCTCTCTCTCTCTCCCAGTCTCTCGCTCTCCCCCAGTCTCTCTCTCCCCAGTCTCTCCTTCTCCCCCCACTCTATCTCCTCACAATCTCTTTCTCCCCCCCACTATCTTTCTCCCCCGCCACTTCCTTTCTCCCCCACTCTCTTTCCTCCCAATCTCTTTCCCCAACCACTCTTTCTCCCCCCACTCTTTCTCCTCACATTCTCTTTCTACTCCCACTCTCACTATCATCCCAGTCTCTCTTTCTCTCCCTCACTCGCTCTCTCCCCTCACTCTTTCTCTCCCCTCACTCTCTTTCTCCCCACCACTCTCTCTCACTGCCCCCAAACTCTATCTCCCCCCAGTCTTCCCCTCTCCCCAGTCTCTCTCTCTCCGCAGTGTCTCTCTCTCTCTCCCCAGTCTCTCTCTCTCTCGCTCCCCAGTCTCTCTCTCCCCCCAGTCTCTCCCTCCCCCCAGTCTCTCTCTCCCCCCAGTCTCTCTCTCCCCCAGTCTCTCTCTCCCCCCAGTCTCTCTCTCCCCAGTCTCTCCCTCACTCCTCAGCCTCTCTCTCACTCCCCAGTCTCTCTCTCTCCCCCACCCTCAGTCACCACCCCTCAGCCTCTCTCTTCCCCCCAGACTCGCTCTCTCCCCAGTCTCTCTCTCACCCCAGTCTCTCTCTCTCGGAAGTCTTTCTCCCTCCCCCCCCTCTTTTCCCTGTCTCACTCTCTCCCCCAATCTCTTTCTCCCCCAGTCTCTCTCACCCCCCAGTCTCAGTCTCTTCCCACCCCAGTCTCTCTCTCTCCCTCCCCGCAGTCTCTCTCTCCCCCCATTCTCTCTCTCCCCCCCAGTCTCTCTCTCCCCCGAGTCTCTCTCTCCCCCCAGTCTCTCTCTCCCCCCAGTCTCTCTCTCTCTCCCCCCCAGTCTCTCTCTCTCTGCAGTCTTTCTCCCTCCCCCCCTCTTTCCCCTGTCTCACTCTCTCCCCCAATCTCTTTCTCCCCCAGTCTCTCTCTCCCCAGTCTCTCTCTCTTCCCCCCCCCCGCCGCAGTCTCTCTCTCCCCCATTCTCTCTCTCCCCCAGTCTCTCTCTCCCTCCAGTCTCTCTCTCCCTCCAGTTCTCTCTCTCCCCCAGTCTCTCTCTCTCTCCCCCCCAGTCTCTCTCTCTCTGCAGTCTTTCCCCCTCCCCCCCTCTTTTCCCTGTCTCACTCTCTCCCCAATCTCTTTCTCCCCCAGTCTCACTCACCCCCCAGTCGCAGTCTCTTCCCCCCCAGTCTCTCTCTCTCCCCCCCCCCGCAGTCTCTCTCTCCCCCCATTCTCTCTCTCCCCCCAGTCTCTCTCTCCCCCCAGTCTCTCTCTCCCCCCAGTCTCTCTCTCCCCCCAGTCTCTCTCTCTCCCCTCCAGTCTCTCTCTCCCCCCAGTCTCTCTCTCTCCCCCCAGTCTCTCTCTCTCCCCCCAGTCTCTCTCTCTCCCCCAGTCTCTCTCTCTCCCCTCAGTTTCTCTCTCTCCCCCAGTCTCTCTCTCTCTCTCCCCCAGTCTCTCTCTCTGCCCCAGTCTCTCTCTCTCCCCCAGTCTCTCTCTCTCCCCCAGTCTCTCTCTCTATCCCAGTCTCTCTACCCCAGTCTTTCTCTCACCCACTCTCTCTCATTCCCACTCTCTCTCATTCCCACTCTCTCTCTCCCCCAGTCCCTCTCTCTCCCCAAGTCTCTCTCTCACCCCAATCTCTCTCTCTCTCCCCCCTGTCTCTCTCTCTCCCCTCACTCTCTCTCTCCCCTCACTCTCTCTCTCTACCCCCACCCTCTATCTCCCCCCAGTCTTCCCCTCTCCGCAGTGTCTCTCTCTCTCCCCAGTCTCTCTCTCCCCCCAGTCTCTATCTCCCCCCAGTCTCCCTCTCCCCCAGTCTCTCTCTCCCCTCAGTCTCTATCTCCCCCAGTCTCTCTCTTCCCCCAGTCTCCCTCCCCCTCACAGTCTCTCTCTCTCTCCCCCCAGTCTCTCTCTCTCTCCCCCGAGTCTATCTCTCCCACACCCCAGTCTCTCTCCCACCTCCGCCCCCCCTCTGCCACCAGTCCCTCTCACTCTCCTCCCAGTCTCACTCTCCCCCAGTCTCTCTCTCTCTTCCCTTGTCTCTCTCTCTCCCCCCAGAATCTCTCTCTCTCTCCCCCCAGTGTCTCTCTCTCTCTCCCCCAGTCTGTCTCTCACTCCCCAGTCTCAATCTCATTCCCCAGTCTCTCGCTCACTCTCCCCAGTTTCTCTCTCTCCCCAGTCTTTCTCTCCCCTCGAGTCTTTCTCTCCCCTCAGTCTTTCTCCCCCCCCCAGTCTCTCTCACCCCAGTCTCTCTCCCAACAGTCTCTCTCTCCCCCAGTCTCTCTCTCCCCCAGTCTCTCTCCCACCCCAGTCCCTCTCCCCCCGCAGTCTCTCTCCCCCCCCATTCTCTCTCTCCCCCAGTCTCTCTCCCCCCGCAGTCTCTCTCCCCCCCCCATTCTCTCTCTCTCCCAGTCTCTCTCTCCTCCAGTCTCTCTCCCCCCCCCAGTCTCACTCTCTCCCCCCAGTCTCTCTCTCTCCGCCCTCCAGTCCCTCTCTCCCCCCAGCCTCTCTCTCTCCCCCCAGTCTCTCTCTCCCCCAGTCTCTCTCTCTCCCCAGTGGCTCTCTCTCTCCCCGGTCTCTCTCTCTCTCCCCAGTCTCTCTCTCACTCCCCAGTCTCTCTCTCACTCCCCAATCTCTCTCACTCCCCAGTCTCTCACACTCCCCAGTCTCTCTACCCCATCCTTAGTCGCCCATCCCTCTGCCTCTCTCTCCCCCCCCCAGTCTCTCTCTCCCCCCAGTCTCTCTCTCTCCCCCCAGTCTCTCTCTCTCTCCCCCAGTCTCTCTCTCTCCCCCAGTCTCTCTCTCTCCCCCAGTCTCTCTCTTACCCCAGTCTCTCTCTCCCCCAGTCTCTCGCTCTCTCTCCCCCAGTCTCTCTCTCTCCCCCCCAGTCTCTCTCTCCCCCCAGTCTCTCTCTCCCTAGTCTCTCCTTTCCCCCCACTCTATCTACTCACAATCTCTTTCTCCCCCCCACTTTCTTTCTCCCCCGCCACTCCCTTTCTTCCCCACACTCTTTCTTCCCAATCTCTTTCTACTCCCACTCTCACTTTCCCTCCAGTCTCTCTCTCTACCCTCACTCTCTCTCTCCCCTCACTCTCTCTCCCCCCTCACTCTCTTTCTCCCCCCACTCTCTCTCTCCCCCCCAGTCTCTCTCTCCCCCCAGTCTCTCTCTTCCCCCAGTCTCTCTCTCCCCAGTCTCTCCCTCACTCCACAGCCTCTCTCTCTCTCCCCAGTCTCTCTCTCTCCCCCACCCTCAGTCGCCCCCCCCCCCCTCAGCCTCTCTCTCCCCCTCCCCCAGACTCACTCTCTCCCCAGTCTCTCTCACCCCAGTCTCTCTCTCTCTGCAGTCTTTCTCCCTCCCCCCACTCTTTTCCCTGTCTCACTCTCTCTCCCCAGTCTCTCTCTCTCCCCAGTCTCTCTCTCCCCCCAGTCTCTCTCTCCCCCCAGTCTCTCTCTCCCCCCAGTCTCTCTCTCTCCCCTCCAGTCTCTCTCTCCCCCCAGTCTCTCTCTCTCCCCTCCAGTCTCTCTCTCTCCCCAGTCTCTCTCGCTCCCCCCAGTCTCTCTCTCTCACCCCAGTTTCTCTCTCTACCCCAGTCTCACTCTCTACCCCAGTCTCTCTCTCACCCACTCTCTCTCATTCCCACTCTCTCTCTCCCCCAGTCTCTCTCTCTCCCCCAGTCTCTCTCTCTCCCCTCACTCTCTCTCTCCCCTCACTCTCTCTCTCCCCTCACCCTCTCTCTCCCCTCACTCTCTCTCTCCACCCCCACCCTCTATCTCCCCCCAGTCTTACCCTCTCCCCAGTCTCTCTCTCTCCCCAGCCTTTCCCTCACTCCCCAGTCTCTCTCTCTTACTCCCCAGTCTCTCTCACTCCCCAGTCTCTCTCTCTCCATCACTCTCAGTCACCGCCCCCGCTTAGCCTCTCTGCCCCCCCCCCAGACTCTCTCTCTCCCCAGTCTCTCTCACCCCAGTCTCTCTCTCCCTGCAGTCTTTCTCCCTCCCCCTCCCCTCTTTTCCCTGTCTCACTCTCTCCTCCAATCTCTTTCTCCCCCAGTCTCTCTCTCCCCCAGTCTCTCTCTCCCCCAGTCTCTCTCTCCCCCAGTCTCTCTCTCTCCCCAGTGGCTCTCTCTCTCCCCGGTCGCTCTCTCTCTCCCCAGTCTCTCTCTCTCCCCCAGTCTCTCTCTCACTCCCCAGTCTCTCTCTCAGTCCCCAATCTCTCTCACTCCCCAGTCTCTCACACTCCCCAGTCTCTCTACCCCATCCTTAGTCGCCCATCCCTCTGCCTCTCTCTCCCCCCCCCCCCAGTCTCTCTCTCACCCCAGTCTCTCTCTCCCACCAGTCCCTCTCTCCCCCCAGTCCCTCTCCCTCCAGTCTCTCTCCCCCCAGCCTCTCTCTCACTCCCCAACCTCTCTCTCACTCCCCAACCTCTCTCTCTCCCCTAGTCTCTCTCTCCCCCAGTCTCTGTCTCCCCCAGTCTCTCTCTCCCCCAGACTCTCTCTCCCCCAGTCTCTCTCTCGTCCAGTCTCCCTCTCTCCCCAGTGGCTCTCTCCCCCATTCTCTCTCACTCCCCAGTCTCTCTCACTCCCCAGTCTCTGTCTCTCTCTATCCATCACCCTCAGTCGCCGCCCCGCCTTAGCCTCTCTCTCCCCTGCCAGACTCTCTATCTCCCCAAGCTCTTTCACCCCAGTCTCTCTCTCACCCCAGTCTCTCTCTGCCTGCAGTCTTTCTCCCTCCTCCCCTCTTTTCCCTGTCTCACTCTCTCCCCCAGTCTCTCTCTCCCCCAGTCTCTCTCTCCCCCAGTCTCTCTCTCCCCCAGTCTCTCTCTCCCCCAGTCTCTCTCTCCCCCAGCCTCTCTCTCCCCCAGTCTCTCTCTCGCCCAGTCTCTCTATCTCCCCAGTCTCTCTCTACCCCAGTCTCTCTCTCCCCCAGACACTCTCTCGCCCAGTCTCTCTCTCTCCCCAGTGGCTCTCTCTCTCGCTCCCTGGTCTCTCTCTCTCTCTCTCTCTCTCTCCCCAGTCACTCTCTCTCCCCAGTCACTCTCTCTCCCCAGTCTCTCTCGCTCCCCAGTCTCTCTCTCTCCCCGGTCTCTCTCTCTCTCTCCCCAGTGTCACTCTCTCTCCCCAGTGGCTCTCTCTCTCCCCAGTGGCTCTCTCTCTCACCCCAGTGTCTCTCTCTCTCTCCCCAGTGTCTCTCTCTCTCCCCAGTGTCTCTCTCTCTCCCCAGTGTCTCTCTCTCTCCCCAGTGTCTCTCTCTTTCCCCAGTGTCTCTCTCTCTCCCCAATCTCTCTCTCCCCAGTTTCTCTCTCTCTCCAGTCTCTCTCTCTTTCGCTCCCCAGTCTCTCTCGCTCCCCTCAGTCTATCTCTCACTCGCCAGTCTCTTCTCTCCCCCAGTCTCTCTCTCCCCCCAGTCTCTCTCTCCCCCCAGTCTCTCTCTCCCCCCAGTCTCTCCTCTCTCCCCCCAGTCTCTCTTGCCCCCAGCCTCACTCTCCCCCCAGCCTCGCTCTCCCCCCAGTCACTCTGTCCCCCCCAGTCACTCTGTCCCCCGCAGTCTCTCTCCCCTCAGTCTCTCTCTCCCCTCAATCTCTCTCTCCCCTCAGTCTCTCTCTACCCCCAGGCTCTCTCTCTCTCCCCAGTCTCTCTCACTCCCCAGTCTCTCTCACTCCCCAGTCTCTCTCTCCCCCCAGTCTCTCTCTCTGCCCCCAGTCTCTCTCTTACCCCAGTCTCTCTCTCCCCCCAGTCTCTCTCACTCCCCAGTCTCTCTCACTCCCCAGTCTCTCACTCCCCAGTCTCTCTCTCTCCATCACCCTCAGTCGCCGCCCCCCCTTAACCTCTCTCTCCCCTGCCAGACTCTCTATCTCCCCAATCTCTCTCACCCCAGTCTCTCTCTCACCCCAGTCTCTCTCTGCCTGCAGTCTTTCTCCCTCCCCCCGTCTTTTCCCTGTCTCACTCTCTCCCCCAATCTCTTTCTCCCCCAGTCACTCTCTCCCCCAGTCTCTCTCTCCCCCAGTCTCTCTCTCGCCCAGTCTCTCTCTCTCCCCAGTTTCTCTCTCCCCCAGTCTCTCTCTCCCCAGTCTCTCTCTCCCCCAGTCTCTCTCTCTCTCCCCAGTGGCTCTCTCTCTCCCCGGTCTCTCTCTCTCCGCCCAGTCCCCCTCTCTCTCTCCCCACAGTCCCCCTCTCTCTCTCCCCCCAGTCCCCCTCTCTCTCTCTCCCCAGTCTCTCTCTCTCTCGCTCCCCAGTCTCTCACTCTCTCTCCCCCAGTCTCTCTCTTCCCCCAGTCTCTCTCTCCCCCCAGTCTCTCTTTCTCCCCAGTCTCTCTTTCTCCCCAGTCTCTCTCTCTCCCCTCCAGTCTCTCTCCCCCCCACCCTCTCTCTCCCTCCAGTCTCTCTCTCCCCCCAGTCTCTCTCTCCCCCCAGTTTCTCTCTCTCCCCCAGTCTCTCTCTCCCCCAGTCTCTCTCTCCCCCAGTCTCTCTCTCTCTCCCCAGTGGCTCTCTCTCTCCCCAGTCTCTCTCTCTCCGCCCAGTCCCCCTCTCTCTCTCCCCACAGTCCCCCTCTCTCTCTCCCCCCAGTCCCCCTCTCTCTCTCTCCCCAGTCTCTCTCTCTCTCGCTCCCCAGTCTCTCTCTCTCTCTCCCCCCAGTCTCTCTCTTCCCCCAGTCTCTCTCTCCCCCCAGTTTCTCTCTCCCCCAGTTTCTCTCTCCCCCAGTCTCTCTCTCCCCCAGTCTCTCTCTCCCCCAGTCTCTCTCTCTCTCCCCAGTGGCTCTCTCTCTCCCCGGTCTCTCTCTCTCCGCCCAGTCCCCCTCTCTCTCTCCCCACAGTCCCCCTCTCTCTCTCCCCACAGTCCCCCTCTCTCTCTCCTCCCAGTCCCCCTCTCTCTCTCTCGCTCCCCAGTCTCTCTCTCTCTCTCTCCCCAGTCTCTCTCTCTACCCCCAGTTTCTCTCTCTCCCCCAGTCGCTCTCTCTTTCCCCCAGTCTCTCTCTCTCCCCAGTCTCTCTCTCTACTCCAGTCTCTCTCTCTACCCCAGTCTCTCTCTCTACCCCAGTCTCTCTCTCCCCCACTCTCTCTCATTCCCACTCTCTCTCTCCCCCAGTCTCTCTCTCTCCCCCAGTCTCTCTCTCTCCCCCAGTCTCTCTCTCTCCCCCAGTCTCTCTCTCCCCCCGAGACTCTCTCTCCCCCCAGTCTCTCCCTTCCCCCAGTCTCTCTCTCCCCCAGTCTCTCACTCCCCCCAGTCTCTCTCTCCCTCCAGTCTCTCTCTCTCTCCCTCCAGTCGCTCTCTCTCTCTCCCCCAGTCTCTCTCTCTCCCCAGTCTCTCTCTCTCCCCTCCAGTCTCTCTCTCCCCCCCAGCCTCTCTCTCCCTCCAGTCTCTCTTGACCCCCAGTCTCTCTCTCTCTCCCCCAGTCTCTCTCTCTCCCCAGTCTCTCTCTCTACCCCAGTCTCTCTCTCTACCCCAGTCTCTCTCTCTACCCCAGTCTCTCTCTCTACCCCAGTCTCTCTCTCTACCCCAGTCTCTCTCTCCCCACTCTCTCTCTCCCTCCAGTCTCTCTCGACCCCCTGTCTCTCTCTCTCTCCCCCAGTCTCTCTCTCTCCCCAGTCTCTCTCTCTACCCCAGTCCCTCTCTCTACCCCAGTCTCTCTCTCTACCCCAGTCTCTCTCTCTACCCCACTCTCTCTCTCCCCACTCTCTCTCTTCCCCAGTCTCTCTCTCTCTCCCCCAGTCTCTCTCTCTCCCCCAGTCTCTCTCTCTCCCCCAGTCTCTCTCTCCCCCCGAGTCTCTCTTTCTCCCCCCAGTCTCTCTCTCACTCCCCAGTCTCTCTCTCCCCCCAGTCACTCCCTTCCCCCAGTCTCTCTCTCCCCCCCAGTCTCTCTCTCCCCCCCAGTCTCTCTCTTCCCCCAGTCTCTCTCTCCCCCCAGTCTCTCTTTCTCCACAGTCTCTCTCTCTCCCCTCCAGTCTCTCTCCCCCCCCTCCCACCCTCTCTCTCCCTCCAGTCTCTCTCTCCCTCCAATCTCTCTCTCCCCCCAGTCTCTCTCTCTACCCCCAGTTTCTCTCTCTCCCCCAGTCTCTCTCTCTCTCCCTCAGTCTCTCCCTCTCCCCAGTCTCGCTCTCTACCCCAGTCTCTCTCTCTCCCCCAGTCTCTCTCTCCCCCACTCTCTCTCATTCCCACTCTCTCTCTCCCCTAGTCTCTCTCACTCCCCCAGTCTATCTCTCTCCCCCAGTCTCTCTCTCCCCCCGTGTCTCTCTCTCTCCCCCCAGTCTCTCTCTCTCCCCCTAGTCTCTCTCTCCCCCCCTAGTCTCTTTTTCCCCCCAGTCTCTCCCTTCCCCCAGTCTCTCTCTCTCCCCAGTCTCTCTCTCCCCCCAGTCTCTCTCTCCCTTCAGTCTCTCTCTCTCTCTCCCCCAGTCTCTCTCTCTCTCCCCAGTCTCTCTCTCTCCCCTCCAGTCTCTCTCTCCCCCCCAGCCTCTCTCTCCCCCCAGTCTTTCTCTCTCCCCCCAGTCTTTCTCTCTCCCCCCAGTTTCTCTCTCTCCCCAGTCTCTCTCTCTACCCCAGTCCCTCTCTCTACCCCAGTCTCTCTCTCTACCCCAGTCTCTCTCTCCCCACTCTCTCTCTTCCCAGTCTCTCTCTCTCTCCCCCAGTCTCTCTCTCTCCCCCAGTCTCTCTCTCCCCCCGAGTCTCTCTTTCTCCCCCCAGTCTCTCTCTCACTCCCCAGTCTCTCTCTCCCCCCAGTCACTCCCTTCCCCCAGTCTCTCTCTCCCCCCAGTCTCTCTCTCCCCCCCAGTCTCTCTCTTCCCCCAGTCTCTCTCTCCCCCCAGTCTCTCTTTCTCCACAGTCTCTCTCTCTCCCCTCCAGTCTCTCTCCCCCCCCCTCCCACCCTCTCTCTCCCTCCAGTCTCTCTCTCCCTCCAATCTCTCTCTCCCCCCCAGTCTCTCTCTCTACCCCCAGTTTCTCTCTCTCCCCCAGTCTCTCTCTCTCTCCCTCAGTCTCTCCCTCTCCCCAGTCTCGCTCTCTACCCCAGTCTCTCTCTCTCCCCCAGTCTCTCTCTCCCCCACTCTCTCTCATTCCCACTCTCTCTCTCCCCTAGTCTCTCTCACTCCCCCAGTCTATCTCTCTCCCCCAGTCTCTCTCTCCCCCCGTGTCTCTCTCTCTCCCCCAGTCTCTCTCTCTCCCCCTAGTCTCTCTCTCCCCCCCTAGTCTCTTTTTCCCCCCAGTCTCTCCCTTCCCCCAGTCTCTCTCTCTCCCCAGTCTCTCTCTCCCCCCAGTCTCTCTCTCCCTTCAGTCTCTCTCTCTCTCTCCCCCAGTCTCTCTCTCTCTCCCCAGTCTCTCTCTCTCCCCTCCAGTCTCTCTCTCCCCCCAGCCTCTCTCTCCCCCCAGTCTTTCTCTCTCCCCCCAGTCTTTCTCTCTCCCCCCAGTTTCTCTCTCTCCCTCATTCTTTCTCTCTCTCCCCCAGTCTCTCTCTCTCCCCCAGTCTCTCTCTCTCCCCCAGTCTCACTCTCTCTCCCCCCAGTCTCACTCTCTCCCCTCACTCGCCCTCTCCCCTCACTCGCCCTCTCCCCTCACTCGCTCTCTCCCCTCACTCTGTCTCTCCCCTCACTCTCTCTCTCTCCCCCCCACTCTCTCTCTCCCCCAGTCTCTCTCTCTCCCCCAGTCTCTCTCTCTCCCCCAGTCTCTCTCTCTCCCCCAATCTCACTCTCACCCCAATCTCTCTCTCTCTCCCCCCAGTCTCTCTCTCTCCCCTCACTCGCCCTCTCCCCTCACTCGCCCTCTCCCCTCACTCTGTCTCTCCCCTCACTCTGTCTCTCCCCTCACTCTCTCTCTCCCCTCACTCTCTTTCTCCCCCCCACCCTCTATCTCCCCCCAGTCTTCCCCTCTCCCCAGCCTCTCTCTCCATGCAGTGTCTCTCTCTCTCCCCAGTCTCTCTCTCCCCAAGTATTTCTCTCACCCCCCAGTCTCTCTCTCCTCCCCCCAGTCTCTTTCTCCCCCCAGTCTCCTTCTATCCCCAGTCTCTCTTTCCCCCACAGTCTCTCTCTTCCCCCAGTCTCTCTCTTCCCCCAGTCTCTCTCTCCCCCCAGTATCTCTCTCCCCCCAGTATCTCTCTGCCCCCAGTCTCTCTCTCCCCCCAGTCTCTCCCTCACTCCCCAGTCTCTCCCTCACTCCCCAGCCTCTCCCTCACTCCCCAGTCTCTCTCTCTCTCACTCCCCAGTCTCTCTCACTCCCCAGTCTCTCTATCTCCATCACCCTCAGTCGCCACCCTGACTTAGCCTCTCTCTCCCCCGCCAGACTCTCTCTCTCCCCGGTCTCTCTCTCTCCCCCCAGTCCCCCTCTCTCTCTCTCCCCAGTCTCTCTCTCTCTCTCGCTCCCCAGTCTCTCTCTCTCTCTCTCTCTCTCCCCAGTCTCGCACTCTCCCCAGTCTCTCTCTCTCCCCAGTCTCTCTCTCTCCCCTCCAGTCTCTCTCCCCCCAGTCTCTCTTTCTCCCCAGTCTCTCTCTCTCCCCTCCAGTCTCTCCCCCCCCCCCCAACCTCTCTCTCCCTCCAGTCTCTCTCTCCCTCCAGTCTCTCTCTCCCCACAGTCTCTCTCTCTACCCCCAGTTTCTCTCTCTCCCCAGGTCTCTCTCTCTCTCCCCCAGTCTCTCTCTCTCCCCAGTCTCTCTCTCTACCCCAGTCTCTCTCTCCACCCCAGTCTCTCTCTCCCCCACTCTCTCTCATTCCCACTCTCTCTCTCCCCCAGTCTCTCTCTCTCCCCCAGTCTCTCTCTCTCCCCCAGTCTCTCTCTCCCCCCGAATCTCTCTCTCTCCCCCCAGTCTCTCTCTCTCCCCCCAGTCTCTCTCTCTCCCCCCAGTCTCTCTCTCTCCCCCAGTCTCTCTCTCTCCCCCAGTCTCTCTCTCCCCCCGAATCTCTCTCTCTCCCCCCAGTCTCTCTCTCTCCCCCCAGTCTCTCTCTCTCCCCCCAGTCTCTCTCTCCCCCAGTCTCTCCCTTCCCCCAGTCTCTGTCTCCCCCCAGTCTCTCTCTCCCCTCAGTCTCTCTCTTCCCCCAGTCTCTCTCTCCCCCCAGTCTCTCTTTCTCCCCAGTCTCTCTCTCTCCCCTCCAGTCTCTCTCCCCCCCCCACTCTCTCTCTCCCCCAGTCTCTCTCTCTCCCCAGTCTCTCTCTCTACCCCAGTCTCTCTCTCCACCCCAGTCTCTCTCTCCCCCACTCTCTCTCATTCCCACTCTCTCTCTCCCCCAGTCTCTCTCTCTCCCCCAGTCTCTCTCTCTCCCCCAGTCTCTCTCTCCCCCAGTCTCTCTCTCCCCCCAAGTCTCTCTTTCTTCCCCCCAGTCTCTCTCTCACTCCCCAGTCTCTCTCTCCCCCCAGTCAGTCCCTTCCCCCAGTCTCTCTCTCTCCCCCCAGTCTCTCTCTCCCCCCCAGTCTCTCTCTCCCCCCCAGTCTCTCTCTCCCCCCCCAGTCTCTCTCTACCCCCAGTCTCTCTCTCCCCCCAGTCTCTCTTTCTCCCCAGTCTCTCTCTCTCCCCTCCAGTCTCTCTCCCCCCCCCACCCTCTCTCTCCCTCCAGTCTCTCTCTCCCTCCAGTCTCTCTCTCCCCCCAGTCTCTCTCTCTACCCCCAGTTTCTCTCTCTCTACCCCCAGTTTCTCTCTCTCTCCCAGTCTCTCTCTCTCTCTCCCCCAGTCTCTCTCTCTCCCCAGTCTCGCTCTCTACCCCAGTCTCTCCCTTCCCCCAGTCTCTCTCTCCCCCCAGTCTCTCACTCCCCCCAGTCTCTCTCTCCCTCCAGTCTCTCTCTCTCCCCTCCAGTCTCTCTCTCCCCCCAGCCTCTCTCTCCCTCCAGTCTCTCTCGACCCCCAGTCTCTCTCTCTCTCCCCCAGTCTCTCTCTCTCCCCAGTCTCTCTCTCTACCCCAGTCTCTCTCTCTACCCCAGTCTCTCTCTCTACCCCAGTCTCTCTCTCCCCACTCTCTCTCTCCCTCCAGTCTCTCTCGACCCCCTGTCTCTCTCTCTCTCCCCCAGTCTCTCTCTCTCCCCAGTCTCTCTCTCTCCCCAGTCTCTCTCTCTACCCCAGTCCCTCTCTCTACCCCAGTCTCTCTCTCTACCCCAGTCTCTCTCTCTACCCCAGTCTCTCTCTCTACCCCAGTCTCTCTCTCTACCCCAGTCTCTCTCTCCCCACTCTCTCTCTCCCTCCAGTCTCTCTCGACCCCCTGTCTCTCTCTCTCTCCCCCAGTCTCTCTCTCTCCCCAGTCTCTCTCTCTACCCCAGTCCCTCTCTCTACCCCAGTCTCTCTCTCTACCCCAGTCTCTCTCTCCCCACTCTCTCTCTTCCCCAGTCTCTCTCTCTCTCCCCCAGTCTCTCTCTCTCCCCCAGTCTCTCTCTCCCCCCGAGTCTCTCTTTCTCCCCCCAGTCTCTCTCTCACTCCCAGTCTCTCTCTCCCCCCAGTCACTCCCTTCCCCCAGTCTCTCTCTCCCCCCCAGTCTCTCTCTCCCCCCCAGTCTCTCTCTTCCCCCAGTCTCTCTCTCCCCCCAGTCTCTCTTTCTCCACAGTCTCTCTCTCTCCCCTCCAGTCTCTCTCCCCCCCCTCCCACCCTCTCTCTCCCTCCAGTCTCTCTCTCCCTCCAATCTCTCTCTCCCCCCAGTCTCTCTCTCTACCCCCAGTTTCTCTCTCTCCCCCAGTCTCTCTCTCTCTCCCTCAGTCTCTCCCTCTCCCCAGTCTCGCTCTCTACCCCAGTCTCTCTCTCTCCCCCAGTCTCTCTCTCCCCCACTCTCTCTCATTCCCACTCTCTCTCTCCCCTAGTCTCTCTCACTCCCCCAGTCTATCTCTCTCCCCCAGTCTCTCTCTCCCCCCGTGTCTCTCTCTCTCCCCCCAGTCTCTCTCTCTCCCCCTAGTCTCTCTCTCCCCCCCTAGTCTCTTTTTCCCCCCAGTCTCTCCCTTCCCCCAGTCTCTCTCTCTCCCCAGTCTCTCTCTCCCCCCAGTCTCTCTCTCCCTTCAGTCTCTCTCTCTCTCTCCCCCAGTCTCTCTCTCTCTCCCCAGTCTCTCTCTCTCCCCTCCAGTCTCTCTCTCCCCCCCAGCCTCTCTCTCCCCCCAGTCTTTCTCTCTCCCCCCAGTCTTTCTCTCTCCCCCCAGTTTCTCTCTCTCCCTCATTCTTTCTCTCTCTCCCCCAGTCTCTCTCTCTCCCCCAGTCTCTCTCTCTCCCCAGTCTCACTCTCTCTCCCCCCAGTCTCACTCTCTCCCCTCACTCGCCCTCTCCCCTCACTCGCCCTCTCCCCTCACTCGCTCTCTCCCCTCACTCTGTCTCTCCCCTCACTCTCTCTCTCTCCCCCCCACTCTCTCTCTCCCCCAGTCTCTCTCTCTCCCCCAGTCTCTCTCTCTCCCCCAGTCTCTCTCTCTCCCCCAATCTCACTCTCACCCCAATCTCTCTCTCTCTCCCCCCAGTCTCTCTCTCTCCCCTCACTCGCCCTCTCCCCTCACTCGCCCTCTCCCCTCACTCTGTCTCTCCCCTCACTCTGTCTCTCCCCTCACTCTCTCTCTCCCCTCACTCTCTTTCTCCCCCCACCCTCTATCTCCCCCCAGTCTTCCCCTCTCCCCAGCCTCTCTCTCCCCGCAGTGTCTCTCTCTCTCCCCAGTCTCTCTCTCCCCAAGTATTTCTCTCACCCCCAGTCTCTCTCTCCTCCCCCCAGTCTCTTTCTCCCCCCAGTCTCCTTCTATCCCCAGTCTCTCTTTCCCCCACAGTCTCTCTCTTCCCCCAGTCTCTCTCTTCCCCCAGTCTCTCTCTCCCCCCAGTATCTCTCTCCCCCCAGTATCTCTCTGCCCCCAGTCTCTCTCTCCCCCCAGTCTCTCCCTCACTCCCCAGTCTCTCCCTCACTCCCCAGCCTCTCCCTCACTCCCCAGTCTCTCTCTCTCTCACTCCCCAGTCTCTCTCACTCCCCAGTCTCTCTATCTCCATCACCCTCAGTCGCCACCCTGACTTAGCCTCTCTCTCCCCCGCCAGACTCTCTCTCTCCCCGGTCTCTCTCTCTCCCCCCAGTCCCCCTCTCTCTCTCTCCCCAGTCTCTCTCTCTCTCTCGCTCCCCAGTCTCTCTCTCTCTCTCTCTCTCTCCCCAGTCTCGCACTCTCCCCAGTCTCTCTCTCTCCCCAGTCTCTCTCTCTCCCCTCCAGTCTCTCTCCCCCCAGTCTCTCTTTCTCCCCAGTCTCTCTCTCTCCCCTCCAGTCTCTCCCCCCCCCCCCCCAACCTCTCTCTCCCTCCAGTCTCTCTCTCCCTCCAGTCTCTCTCTCCCCACAGTCTCTCTCTCTACCCCCAGTTTCTCTCTCTCCCCAGGTCTCTCTCTCTCTCCCCCAGTCTCTCTCTCTCCCCAGTCTCTCTCTCTACCCCAGTCTCTCTCTCCACCCCAGTCTCTCTCTCCCCCACTCTCTCTCATTCCCACTCTCTCTCTCCCCCAGTCTCTCTCTCTCCCCAGTCTCTCTCTCTACCCCAGTCTCTCTCTCCACCCCAGTCTCTCTCTCCCCCACTCTCTCTCATTCCCACTCTCTCTCTCCCCCAGTCTCTCTCTCTACCCCAGTCTCTCTCTCTCCCCCAGTCTCTCTCTCCCCCCGAATCTCTCTCTCTCCCCCCAGTCTCTCTCTCTCCCCCCAGTCTCTCTCTCTCCCCCCAGTCTCTCTCTCTCCCCCAGTCTCTCTCTCTCCCCCAGTCTCTCTCTCCCCCCGAATCTCTCTCTCTCCCCCCAGTCTCTCTCTCTCCCCCCAGTCTCTCTCTCTCCCCCCAGTCTCTCTCTCCCCCCAGTCTCTCCCTTCCCCCAGTCTCTGTCTCCCCCCAGTCTCTCTCTCCCCTCAGTCTCTCTCTTCCCCCAGTCTCTCTCTCCCCCCAGTCTCTCTTTCTCCCCAGTCTCTCTCTCTCCCCTCCAGTCTCTCTCCCCCCCCCACTCTCTCTCTCCCCCAGTCTCTCTCTCTCCCCAGTCTCTCTCTCTACCCCAGTCTCTCTCTCCACCCCAGTCTCTCTCTCCCCCACTCTCTCTCATTCCCACTCTCTCTCTCCCCCAGTCTCTCTCTCTCCCCCAGTCTCTCTCTCTCCCCCAGTCTCTCTCTCCCCCAGTCTCTCTCTCCCCCCAAGTCTCTCTTTCTTCCCCCCAGTCTCTCTCTCACTCCCCAGTCTCTCTCTCCCCCCAGTCAGTCCCTTCCCCCAGTCTCTCTCTCCCCCCCAGTCTCTCTCTCCCCCCCAGTCTCTCTCTCCCCCCCAGTCTCTCTCTCCCCCCCCAGTCTCTCTCTTCCCCCAGTCTCTCTCTCCCCCCAGTCTCTCTTTCTCCCCAGTCTCTCTCTCTCCCCTCCAGTCTCTCTCCCCCCCCCACCCTCTCTCTCCCTCCAGTCTCTCTCTCCCTCCAGTCTCTCTCTCCCCCCAGTCTCTCTCTCTACCCCCAGTTTCTCTCTCTCTACCCCCAGTTTCTCTCTCTCTCCCAGTCTCTCTCTCTCTCTCCCCCAGTCTCTCTCTCTCCCCAGTCTCGCTCTCTACCCCAGTCTCTCCCTTCCCCCAGTCTCTCTCTCCCCCCAGTCTCTCACTCCCCCCAGTCTCTCTCTCCCTCCAGTCTCTCTCTCTCCCCTCCAGTCTCTCTCTCCCCCCCAGCCTCTCTCTCCCTCCAGTCTCTCTCGACCCCCAGTCTCTCTCTCTCTCCCCCAGTCTCTCTCTCTCCCCAGTCTCTCTCTCTACCCCAGTCTCTCTCTCTACCCCAGTCTCTCTCTCTACCCCAGTCTCTCTCTCCCCACTCTCTCTCTCCCTCCAGTCTCTCTCGACCCCCTGTCTCTCTCTCTCTCCCCCAGTCTCTCTCTCTCCCCAGTCTCTCTCTCTCCCCAGTCTCTCTCTCTACCCCAGTCCCTCTCTCTCCCCAGTCTCTCTCTCTCCCCTCCAGTCTCTCTCTCCCCCCAGCCTCTCTCTCCCCCCAGTCTTTCTCTCTCCCCCCAGTCTTTCTCTCTCCCCCCAGTTTCTCTCTCTCCCTCATTCTTTCTCTCTCTCCCCCAGTCTCTCTCTCTCCCCCAGTCTCTCTCTCTCCCCCAGTCTCACTCTCTCTCCCCCCAGTCTCACTCTCTCCCCTCACTCGCCCTCTCCCCTCACTCGCCCTCTCCCCTCACTCGCTCTCTCCCCTCACTCTGTCTCTCCCCTCACTCTCTCTCTCTCCCCCCCACTCTCTCTCTCCCCCAGTCTCTCTCTCTCCCCCAGTCTCTCTCTCTCCCCCAGTCTCTCTCTCTCCCCCAATCTCACTCTCACCCCAATCTCTCTCTCTCTCCCCCCAGTCTCTCTCTCTCCCCTCACTCGCCCTCTCCCCTCACTCGCCCTCTCCCCTCACTCTGTCTCTCCCCTCACTCTGTCTCTCCCCTCACTCTCTCTCTCCCCTCACTCTCTTTCTCCCCCCCACCCTCTATCTCCCCCCAGTCTTCCCCTCTCCCCAGCCTCTCTCTCCCCGCAGTGTCTCTCTCTCTCCCCAGTCTCTCTCTCCCCAAGTATTTCTCTCACCCCCCAGTCTCTCTCTCCTCCCCCCAGTCTCTTTCTCCCCCCAGTCTCCTTCTATCCCCAGTCTCTCTTTCCCCCACAGTCTCTCTCTTCCCCCAGTCTCTCTCTTCCCCCAGTCTCTCTCTCCCCCCAGTATCTCTCTCCCCCCAGTATCTCTCTGCCCCCAGTCTCTCTCTCCCCCCAGTCTCTCCCTCACTCCCCAGTCTCTCCCTCACTCCCCAGCCTCTCCCTCACTCCCCAGTCTCTCTCTCTCTCACTCCCCAGTCTCTCTCACTCCCCAGTCTCTCTATCTCCATTTACCCTCAGTCGCCACCCTGACTTAGCCTCTCTCTCCCCCGCCAGACTCTCTCTCTCCCCGGTCTCTCTCTCTCCCCCCAGTCCCCCTCTCTCTCTCTCCCCAGTCTCTCTCTCTCTCTCGCTCCCCAGTCTCTCTCTCTCTCTCTCTCTCTCCCCAGTCTCGCACTCTCCCCAGTCTCTCTCTCTCCCCAGTCTCTCTCTCTCCCCTCCAGTCTCTCTCCCCCAGTCTCTCTTTCTCCCCAGTCTCTCTCTCTCCCCTCCAGTCTCTCCCCCCCCCCCCAACCTCTCTCTCCCTCCAGTCTCTCTCTCCCTCCAGTCTCTCTCTCTACCCCCAGTTTCTCTCTCTCCCCAGGTCTCTCTCTCTCTCCTCCAGTCTCTCTCTCTCCCCAGTCTCTCTCTCTACCCCAGTCTCTCTCTCCACCCCAGTCTCTCTCTCCCCCACTCTCTCTCATTCCCACTCTCTCTCTCCCCCAGTCTCTCTCTCTCCCCAGTCTCTCTCTCTACCCCAGTCTCTCTCTCCACCCCAGTCTCTCTCTCCCCCACTCTCTCTCATTCCCACTCTCTCTCTCCCCCAGTCTCTCTCTCTCCCCCAGTCTCTCTCTCTCCCCCAGTCTCTCTCTCCCCCCGAATCTCTCTCTCTCCCCCCAGTCTCTCTCTCTCCCCCCAGTCTCTCTCTCTCCCCCCAGTCTCTCTCTCTCCCCCAGTCTCTCTCTCTCCCCCAGTCTCTCTCTCCCCCCGAATCTCTCTCTCTCCCCCCAGTCTCTCTCTCTCCCCCCAGTCTCTCTCTCTCCCCCCAGTCTCTCTCTCCCCCCAGTCTCTCCCTTCCCCCAGTCTCTGTCTCCCCCCAGTCTCTCTCTCCCCTCAGTCTCTCTCTTCCCCAGTCTCTCTCTCCCCCCAGTCTCTCTTTCTCCCCAGTCTCTCTCTCTCCCCTCCAGTCTCTCTCCCCCCCCCACTCTCTCTCTCCCCCAGTCTCTCTCTCTCCCCAGTCTCTCTCTCTACCCCAGTCTCTCTCTCCACCCCAGTCTCTCTCTCCCCCACTCTCTCTCATTCCCACTCTCTCTCTCCCCCAGTCTCTCTCTCTCCCCCAGTCTCTCTCTCTCCCCAGTCTCTCTCTCCCCCAGTCTCTCTCTCCCCCCAAGTCTCTCTTTCTTCCCCCCAGTCTCTCTCTCACTCCCCAGTCTCTCTCTCCCCCCAGTCAGTCCCTTCCCCCAGTCTCTCTCTCCCCCCCCAGTCTCTCTCTCCCCCCCAGTCTCTCTCTCCCCCCCAGTCTCTCTCTCCCCCCCCAGTCTCTCTCTTCCCCCAGTCTCTCTCTCCCCCCAGTCTCTCTTTCTCCCCAGTCTCTCTCTCTCCCCTCCAGTCTCTCTCCCCCCCCCACCCTCTCTCTCCCTCCAGTCTCTCTCTCCCTCCAGTCTCTCTCTCCCCCCAGTCTCTCTCTCTACCCCCAGTTTCTCTCTCTCTACCCCCAGTTTCTCTCTCTCTCCCAGTCTCTCTCTCTCTCTCCCCCAGTCTCTCTCTCTCCCCAGTCTCGCTCTCTACCCCAGTCTCTCCCTTCCCCCAGTCTCTCTCTCCCCCCAGTCTCTCACTCCCCCCAGTCTCTCTCTCCCTCCAGTCTCTCTCTCTCCCCTCCAGTCTCTCTCTCCCCCCCAGCCTCTCTCTCCCTCCAGTCTCTCTCGACCCCCAGTCTCTCTCTCTCTCCCCCAGTCTCTCTCTCTCCCCAGTCTCTCTCTCTACCCCAGTCTCTCTCTCTACCCCAGTCTCTCTCTCTACCCCAGTCTCTCTCTCCCCACTCTCTCTCTCCCTCCAGTCTCTCTCGACCCCCTGTCTCTCTCTCTCTCCCCCAGTCTCTCTCTCTCCCCAGTCTCTCTCTCTCCCCAGTCTCTCTCTCTACCCCAGTCCCTCTCTCTCCCCAGTCTCTCTCTCTCCCCTCCAGTCTCTCTCTCCCCCCCAGCCTCTCTCTCCCCCCAGTCTTTCTCTCCCCCCCAGTCTCTCTCTCCCCCCCAGTCTCTCTCTCCCCCCCCAGTCTCTCTCTTCCCCCAGTCTCTCTCTCCCCCCAGTCTCTCTTTCTCCCCAGTCTCTCTCTCTCCCCTCCAGTCTCTCTCCCCCCCCCACCCTCTCTCTCCCTCCAGTCTCTCTCTCCCTCCAGTCTTCTCTCTCCCCCCAGTCTCTCTCTCTACCCCCAGTTTCTCTCTCTCTACCCCCAGTTTCTCTCTCTCTCCCAGTCTCTCTCTCTCTCTCCCCCAGTCTCTCTCTCTCCCCAGTCTCGCTCTCTACCCCAGTCTCTCCCTTCCCCCAGTCTCTCTCTCCCCCCAGTCTCTCACTCCCCCCAGTCTCTCTCTCCCTCCAGTCTCTCTCTCTCCCCTCCAGTCTCTCTCTCCCCCCCAGTCTCTCTCTCCCCCCCAGTCTCTCTCTCCCCCCCCAGTCTCTCTCTTCCCCCAGTCTCTCTCTCCCCCCAGTCTCTCTTTCTCCCCAGTCTCTCTCTCTCCCTCCAGTCTCTCTCCCCCCCCACCCTCTCTCTCCCTCCAGTCTCTCTCTCCCTCCAGTCTCTCTCTCCCCCCAGTCTCTCTCTCTACCCCCAGTTTCTCTCTCTCTACCCCCAGTTTCTCTCTCTCTCCCAGTCTCTCTCTCTCTCTCCCCCAGTCTCTCTCTCTCCCCAGTCTCGCTCTCTACCCCAGTCTCTCCCTTCCCCCAGTCTCTCTCTCCCCCAGTCTCTCACTCCCCCCAGTCTCTCTCTCCCTCCAGTCTCTCTCTCTCTCCCTCCAGTCGCTCTCTCTCTCTCCCCCAGTCTCTCTCTCTCCCCAGTCTCTCTCTCTCCCCTCCAGTCTCTCTCTCCCCCCCAGCCTCTCTCTCCCTCCAGTCTCTCTCGACCCCCAGTCTCTCTCTCTCTCCCCCAGTCTCTCTCTCTCCCCAGTCTCTCTCTCTACCCCAGTCTCTCTCTCTACCCCAGTCTCTCTCTCTACCCCAGTCTCTCTCTCCCCACTCTCTCTCTCCCTCCAGTCTCTCTCGACCCCCTGTCTCTCTCTCTCTCCCCCAGTCTCTCTCTCTCCCCAGTCTCTCTCTCTCCCCAGTCTCTCTCTCTACCCCAGTCCCTCTCTCTACCCCAGTCTCTCTCTCTACCCCAGTCTCTCTCTCCCCACTCTCTCTCTTCCCCAGTCTCTCTCTCTCTCCCCCAGTCTCTCTCTCTCCCCCAGTCTCTCTCTCCCCCCGAGTCTCTCTTTCTCCCCCCAGTCTCTCTCTCACTCCCCAGTCTCTCTCTCCCCCCAGTCACTCCCTTCCCCCAGTCTCTCTCTCCCCCCCAGTCTCTCTCTCCCCCCCAGTCTCTCTCTTCCCCCAGTCTCTCTCTCCCCCCAGTCTCTCTTTCTCCACAGTCTCTCTCTCTCCCCTCCAGTCTCTCTCCCCCCCTCCCACCCTCTCTCTCCCTCCAGTCTCTCTCTCCCTCCAATCTCTCTCTCCCCCCAGTCTCTCTCTCTACCCCCAGTTTCTCTCTCTCCCCCAGTCTCTCTCTCTCTCCCTCAGTCTCTCCCTCTCCCCAGTCTCG